>NC_050513.1:4883322-4892724 GCF_002922805.2 Oryzias melastigma
TGTGGACGTACATTATATCTCTGATCTGTTTATTTTACATATGAAACCCCGCACTATCGACACCGAATCCGGAAATAATTTGATTTTGGATCGCTAAAAGGTTCAGAATTTCGTTGTTTTTAACACCGATGTGGGAATACTCCACAATACTCCACGTCTTTCATCTTCGAGAATCTTCGCTCATTAATTTAAGACTTTTAATCTCGTAAATTTGCAAGTTTTATCTCATAAATCTGCGACTTTAAATCTCGGAAAATTTGCAATTCATAGTCTTGTACATTTACGAGATTAAAAGTTATAAAGTTAGCCAATGACTTTTCAAGTTATAAATATACAACATTATTCTTATAATTTAGAAGTCACGACTTTTTTCTCGTAAATTTACGAGTTTTTTCTCGTAAATCTGCGACTTTAAATCTCGTAAATTTCCAACTTAAAATCTTGTACATTTACGAGATTAAAAGTTATAAATTTAGCCTATGACTTTTAAAGTTATAAATATACAACAATATTATAATTTAGAAGTTACAACTTTTTTCTTGTAAATTTGCTGTTTTTAATCTCGTAAATTTACGATTTTTTTCTCGTAAATCTGCGACTTTAAATCTCGTAAATTTGCAACTTAAAATCTTGTACATGTACGAGATTAAAAGTTATAAATTTAGCCTATGACTTTTAAAGTTATAAATATACGGCTTTATTCTTATAATTTAGAAGTTACGACTTTTTTCTCGTAAATTTACAGTTTTTAATCTTGTAAATTTACGTTTTATAATCTCGTAAATTTACGATTTTTTTCTCGTAAATCTGCGACTTTAAATCGCGTAAATTTGCACCTTAAAATTTTGTACATTTACGAGATTAAAAGTTACAAATTTAGCCTATGACTTTTAAAGTTAGAAATATACGGCTTTACTCTTATAATTTAGAAGTTACAACTTTTTTCTCATAAATTTACGATTTTTTAATCTTGTAAATTTACTACTTTTAATCTCGTAAATTTACGAGTTTTTTCTCGTAAATCTGCGACTTTAAATGTCATAAATGTACAATTTTAAATGTTGTAAATTTACGAGATTAAAAGTAAAAAATTTAGCCTATGACTTTTAAAGTCATAAATATACGACTTTATTCTTATAATTTAGAAGTTATTACTTTTTTCTTTTAAATTTACGAGATTTAAATTCGTACATTTTAAAAATAGAATTTTCTTTATAAAGTGGCCCTAATACTCCGTCGTACATTGGAGTTATATTATTATAAATAAATTTTTTTCTCACAATTTAAAGTCTCTTAATCATTTAAAGAAGTTTCAGTCCAGGAAATGCGACCGGAAACAAGGGCTTTGGAAAACCAGATTTGTCGGGATTAATAGCGTATATATTTTTGTTCAAGTCATGTTCTTCGTCTTAAACCATGCATTTATAACAAACCGTCCACCATTACATACAGTAAAAGTCTTTTTAAATAATTTTTCAGCCGAGGTCATGATTCGTGTTAATTAACCTCGTTAGGCTTTGAACCGTCTCTAATGACCCTCGGCCATTTTTAGCCAACGAGAGTCAGATTTTGATGGAAAACTCAACCCATTTATTATGGCCAAATGAATAAAAAAACACCAGTTTCTTCAATAATGTCAAGAAACAATTCACCTAAAGCTGTTTGTCACTTTGTATCTAAAGTAGATGATTGTTAAGGGGAAAAGGGGGCCAACCTTGACAAAATACAGGCAAAACAAGTTGAGTTTGTGCTGAGAAAAGGGGGCACAGAATGCTAAGAAGTCGCCCATTTTGTTAATTGTGTTGGTTCTCGCGGTTGCCCTTTGGAAAAGTCATTGGACTTGATTAAATTACCGCTCCTGCTTGGAGGAAACAGCTTTGTAAAACAGAACCCTTGCATTTATCTAATGAGGATGAGAAGGGTTGTGACATACCAACTTTTTTTGTTTTATAATTTGATTTTTTTCTTTAAATAAAGCATAATTTATGTGAGAAACTGGAAAGTTGGGAATAGTGCGGCTCATGACAGACAAACCCTGATGGAAACTGTATCGCCGATACTTGAAAGCCTGCCAGCCGCTTTCTCACACAGCGCCGTTTGAACCCTCTGGCTGCTCCAGGAGAAAGGCGTTTTTTTTCCAGGTCAGCACGCTTGTTTGTTTCTCACAGCTGAGTCTCTCCCAGCGACTGTCGGTTCGGCACGTATAGAATGATTAAAGGCGATCGGCGGGTCGGAGGGAGCTGGGCACGGGAAGCTGGCATGTGAAAAGTAAGCGGCCGTGACACTCTTGACCCTCCCCCCCCTACACATGTTCTCCAGCCCCGAGGCGCAATCTTGATTTATGGAGGCAAATGCATACTAAGTAATATGGCACATGAAAGTCACAGAAGACTGGGCAAAGAGAGGCAGAGTGGAGATGCCAGCTTGTGTCTTAGAGTGGTGGAGAGGACAAACGCAGTGGAACATGAGGGAATCTGAGGGGTCGTAACCACTCTTTGAACCACTGACATGGACTATATACACATAAAGGGTGATCATCTGCTGCGTGCCATGAAGCCAAAATAGACGATAAGAAAGCCTTCTAAAGACAAATATCTCAGGATTACGCTGGAATCTGTCATATCCCAAATTTTGGCCCAACGTTACCACTTTTTATCCTTCTTTTGGAGGACAAAATCTTACAGCTTACATTTAACATGCTTAATACAAAGACATGAGAAAAAACGTGTGAAAAAAGTGACAGCCTTAAAACATCTAGAATTGTATGTTGTAGATGTTGTGTATCGAAGGTTATTCATAGAATGTAACCTCAGCGATAAGTGAGGGAACAGTGTATACTGGGAAGAATTATGGATATTCCCAGAAATTGTCTGACCCTTTAACACCTTAGCTTAAGCTACAGTGTTGAAATCTTCAAATATCTAAACAATTGATGACATTCCAATTGATTCTGAAGCAGAGAAAAGGTGTTTTGTGCTGAAAACCACAGTTAACAAGTGCTCAAGCAATCACAATAAATTAACTGATTTACCATTTAAGGAATAAACATTAAAGAGTTACGTTCAGAACCAGATGATTTACATTGATTGAGTAAACAATCGAAGAGTTACGGTAGATCAAAGTCAATATCGGGTTATTTTTTGTTGATTAGCTAAAAGGCCGAAAAGTTATGGTGGATAAATATCAGAACTAGCTTGTTTATGTTGATCGCATAAATGGTCGATCAAAGTCAATATCAAGTTTGTTTGTCGTAAATGGCTGAAAAGTTACGATAGGTCAAAGTCTTATTCAGCTCATTTGAGTTGATTACGTAAACGGTCAGTCAGAGCCAGAATCAACTCAGTATTGTTGATTGTGTAAATAGGCCGAAGCGTTACGCTAGGTCAAAGTCAGAATTAGCCCAATTTTGTTTGTTGTGTAAACAACTTGAGAGTTACAGTAGGTCAAATTCAGAATCAGCTAATGTACCATAGTTACTTTATTGCCTAAATGTGTTAGGGAATATCAAATCTAAATCAGTAGATCTACGTTGATAACTTAAACAGCCGAAGAGTTATAGGAAGTCAATATAAGAATTGACCATTTTACATTGATTGCGTAAGAGGTTGAAGAGTTACGTTAGGTCAAAGTCAGAATCTGTTAATTCACGCTGATTATGTATACTTCCGTAGAGTTACGGTCGCTCAAAGTCAAAATTAACTCATTTATGTTGATTACGTAAATAGTCAAACAGTTATGAAGTCAAAAGTAGAAGTCAGAATTAGCTCATTTTTGTGGATTCTGGAAATGGCCGAAGAGTTACGATAAGTCAATTTAAGAATCGACCAATTTACATTGATTGCGTAAACGGTTGAAAAGTTATGCTAGGTCAAAGTCAAAATCTGCTAATTTACGCTGACTATGTAAACGGCTGTAGAGCTACGATAGGTCAAAGTCTAAATCAGTATATCTATGTTGATACCTTAAACAGCTGAAGAGTTACGATAAAGAATTGACTAATTAACATTGATTGTGTAAATGGCAGTAGAGTTACAGTTGTTCAAAGTCAAAATTAACTCATTTATGTTGAATACGTAAACAGTCAAAAAGTTACGCTGGGTAAAAGTCAGAATTAGGTAATTTTTGTGGATTCCGGAAACGGCAGAAGAGTTACAACAAGTCAATTTAAGAATCGACCA
Source organism: Oryzias melastigma (assembly GCF_002922805.2). Taxonomy (NCBI): domain Eukaryota; kingdom Metazoa; phylum Chordata; class Actinopteri; order Beloniformes; family Adrianichthyidae; genus Oryzias; species Oryzias melastigma. Next base: position 4,887,501 of record NC_050513.1, read on the forward strand.
ATTTGCATTGATCGCGTACACCGTTGAAGAGTTAAGCTAGGTCAAAGTCCGAATCTGTTAATTTACGTTGACTATGTAAACGGCCGTAGAGCTACGGTACGTCAAAGTCTAAATCAGTATATCTACGTTGATAACTTAAACATTGAGAGTTATGATTAGTCAACATAAGAATCGACCAATTTACATTGATTGCGTAAACGGTCGAAAGGTTAAGCTTAGTCAAAGTCCGAATTTGCTAATTTACGTTGACTACGTAAACGGCCGTAGAGCTACGGTACGTCAAAGTCTAAATCAGTATATCTACGTTGATAACTTAAACATTCAAAGAGTTACGATAAGTCAATACAAGAATTGACCAATTTACATCGATAGCGTAAACGGTCAAAGAGTTACGCTAGGTCAAAGTCCGAATCATCTCAGTTTTGTTGATTACATAAACATCCAAAGTGTTCCAGCAGGTCAAAGAGTGCTTGTTATTCAGGTGTCTTAAGTCAGGTCTCTGGTGTTAAAGTGCAATTTGTAAACCCAACAAATTTTGACGTGGAAAAAAACGGCTTTGTGGAAAGATGCTTTAGATTAAACTATTTGCGTTGATGATTGAGTTAGTCAAAGAACAAGTGTTGAAATGATATATCGGATATTAAAGGGTAAGTAAAGCGTAATTGACCAAACCTAAACCTTAGAAGGCAAAAGGGCAAATATTTAGATCAATACATGGACATTAGTAGTATGGCTTTCAAAGACTAAACCTTATTAAATTTCTCTTTTAATAACTATGACAATAGGCTTGATTTCTAGTGTCTTTCTCCAATACAGAGATTTAAAATGTTGGTTTATGAACCAGTGGCTAACTCTACCTATCTTATACTTTCTACTGATAGACCAAACAGGGCATTTAGCTATTCTATTAACCCTACTTCATTTTGGTCAACAATAACACCAATAATTAGTTTTCTTTACAAAACCATTTGGATAAATTCCAATCTCATTACAAACCTTCGCTAAACACGCACATTGTTTGTAGGATTGTGAAGAAAGCAGGTCATCCATATGACATCGGTTAAAGGCAACACATTCATTTACATATAATCCGATCTGACTCATCTGTGCTGCAGTGTGATGATGCATCTGCAGTGATTGGTCCCAGAGGACTTCTGCTCCCAGCGTCATCCCCATCCATGCTATCCTTACAATCCAGCTGATTCCTTTGAGTTGCATAACCAGATGTGGAATACAAGAAAATAAAACAAAAGTGCTCTAATATTTTGTCCTTCTAGTAGCTTAATAATTGCAATAAAATACACTTGATTTTGACATTTAAGCTGGTCTTTTTATTGTAGTTGAGTTTGAGAGTTTTTCTTTTGCTGGAACCTAAATATGTCCAGCTGTTATTAAACTTTAAAGACCCCTGAGGAGGCGTGGAAGCTGTTGAAACTCTTTGGCTCTACTGTTCCCACTGCTGGACAGATTCTTCATTCTGTACGTAAGTGTTGGTCTGACACCAATCCCAGCTGTTCCTGGAGGCCAAGCGGTTCCTCCCAATACTTCAGAAACATACAGTTTGAATTATCATGGGGGGTGGGGGTTCTCCACTGAATCCCGGGCCGTGACCCCGGCGCTTTGAGACGTTGCCGTGGTAGAGATAACCAGGATGACCCATAACCTGCAGGTCTCATGGGTTGATCTATGGGTTTGGGGCAGACTAATGGGAAATCTGGCTCGGATTAGATGAGCTGTGCATTCCTATGCACTATGGGAGTTCTTGAATTATAGTAAAGAAAACAATCTTTATCTCTACAGTGACTGATTTAGATCACAAGCTACTTTCATGCCGCCCTCGGCAATGCCTGTTCAAGGGGCTACTTCCAATGAAAAGTCCAAGTAAATGGGCTTCTATGTTCTTGTGTACTCATGCAAGTGTTTCTACAACCAATTCTTGGCCATTGAACATGTGTTCAAGTGGCCATTTTCAATGAAAAGTTTAGGTAAACGCGCAGCTTAGTGCAAAAGTCTTGCGTTCACGCTTAGCTTTGCAAGTTTTAGACGGTTTTTAGGCTCTACGTACACACCAGGTGGCCATTGAGTATGTGTTCAAGTGCCCATTTTCAATGAAAAGTCTAAGTAAACATGCTCTACTTTCAAAACTCATGCGCTTACCTGTAGTTATGCATGTTTCTATGACTCTTTTTGGGCTCTACATACAGATCGTGCGCCCACTAAACGTGTTCAAGTGGCCATTTGCAATAAAAAGTCTTAAGTTAACACGTTGTTTCAGGCTTCTTTGTTCAAAACTCCTGTTTTCACACGTAGCTAGTTTCTACGACTGTTTGTAGCACGTGTCAAAGTCAAGGTAATTATAACCGGCTATCAAGATCATTTTACTTATTTTTAACTTGTGTTATTTTAACAAAATATATTTTTATGATGAGTAAAATGTTGATTTAAGTTGATTTATTCTGAAATAATATTCTTACCTTTTCATTGTTCATGATTATCTTAAAAAGTTATTGTTTTAAAGTTTTAAAAATTGGTATTCTGATAGATTTTTTGACTATTTTGGCATTTACTAAGATTTTTTAGGCTGTTTCGGAGTTAAGCTAAAATTTCAGCTACATACTAGCTGTTTTAGCTAATTTAGGTGTTTTTTAAAAGTTGTTTTTTACACTTTTTTGGAGTTAGGCTAATATCAACATGTTAGCAGTTTTGGCTAATTTAGACTTTTTTCAGTTTTTAAGCTGTTTTGAAGTTTAGCTATTTTTCAGCTACATGCTAGCTGCTTTGGCTAACCTACGTTACTTTCTTTTTTAGTTTTTTTAGGCTAATTTCACATTTAGCTAATATTTCAGCTACATAATAGCTGTTTTAGCTAATTTAGGTCTTTTTTAAAAGTTTTTTTTTAGACTTTTTTGGAGGTAGGCTAATATTAACATGCTAGCAGTTTTGGCTAATTTAGGCTTTTTTCAGTTTTTAAGCTATTTTGAAGTTTAGCTATTTTTCAGCTACATGCTAGCTGCTTTGGCTAACCTACGTTACTTTCTTTTTTAGTTTTTTTAGGCTAATTTGACTTTTAGCTAATATTTCAGCTAGATGCTTACGGTTTTGGCTAATTTGGTTTTTTTAAACGTTTTTTAGACCTTTTTGAGGTATGCTAGTATTAACATGCTAGCAGTTTTGGCTAACTTAGGCTTTTTTCAGTTTTTAAGCTATTTTGAAGTTTAGTTATTTTTTTCAGTTACATGCTAGCCGCTTTGGCTAACCTACGTTACTTTCCTTTTTTTTAGTTTTTTAGGCTAATCTGACATTTAGCTAATATTTCAGATACATGCTAGCAGTTTTGGCTAATTTAGGCTTTTTTCAGATTTTGAGCTATTTTAAAGTTTAGCTATTTTTTCAGCTACATGCTAGCTGTTTTGGCTAACCTACGTTAGTATTTTTCTTTTTTTAGGCTAATTTGACATTTAGCTAATATTTTAGCTGGTGTTCAAGTGGCTACTTCCAAAGAAATGCTGATTTTGAGCTTCTACATGCAACACTTCCACGTTCACACGTTATGGAAGTTTCTATGATTGTGCTCTATGTACAGAATGTGTGACCAAAAAATGCAAACCAATTGAGCTTTGACCAACCAGGAATTCAGATTTGGTAGTGACGTAACGATGACATCCCTTTTAATTTAAATTGATCATGAATTACCGCTTGTGTTTGCCTGGACTTAAATGATACCAAGTCTTACATATATAGGAATAGAGCTGTAAACAAAAGTCTTGGAAATTTACAAGCTCTAAAGATATTTCATTATAAGCCTCTTTGAACTGTAGGTGGCGAATATGTGCTTGTAAGCCGTAGAATTTCCCAGTGTGAACAACATTTGCTAAATCCAGATTTAATTACAAGTCGAAGGTCTATAATTTAATTTCTAAAATATATAATGTTGGAAAAGTTGGAGAGCTTCTAAAAGAGTTTAAAATTACATTCGACTACTTTAACTTACAGTACGTAGATGATAAGCTAATTAATACCCCATTATAAGGACGTCCCAACTATTCCACTTTCTAGTTGCTGTATTTTATTTTATTTTTTTACATAAAAGCAAAGCTTTGCTGCCATCGGTGCTTCATGTTTGATCAGTGACCTGAAAAGTTTAACTCTTCCCTGTCCGAATGCTAGAAACCAGTCTGTTGTGCATTGTCCTGTCAGATGGGCTAAATAGGTCAACAGATGGGCCATATGTGCTTTTGGGGGCTCTTCTGGTACCAAGCAGATCTGGTGTCTGGAGATTTAACAGAAAACAAAAGGAAAGGAAAAGAAAACGGCAGAATTACGTACAGGCAGTCGTGACCTCCTTGCTTTACATCCGTGTATTACACACACCAGGGATGTGTGTGCTCGCTGTGGGAACACACTTCAGAACACATTGATCCCATTCATTATAGCCTTTGTTGTACTTTGGAGGTCTAACCCACAGCTGCATGAAAGCAGGTCTGGAGGTAAAGGTTGGATGGTGGTACAAGTGAAAATCCTTTTATCTAGTAAGCTCCAAGTATCTATTTTTTTCCATTTACTAAATAATGACTTAAAGGCTGATATTCCTGCACTTTATGGTAAAAAAAAACAGAACGATTATTAAAAACAGAACGTTTTGACCAGGAGTCTGCAACCTGCGGCTCCAGAGTGGTGGCTCTCTGTCTGAAGAAAAATAAAATGGTAAGTTTCTAAACTTTGGAGCTAATTTTTAGAATTATGCTAACATTTTTGGCTAATTTATCATCTACTGAAGTTTTTTGGGGGATAATTTAGAGTTTAGCTTCTATTTTAGAAGCAGTCTAACTTTTATTTAGTTTACTGTGGAAATTAAGGCTATTTAGAAGTTCAGCTAGTAATTGAGCAACAAGCTAGATTTGATTTGGGCTAATTTGGCCTCTCTTGAAATATTTTATGCTAATTTGGAGTCAAGCTAAAATTTTAGAAAATATGCTAACATTTTTGGCTAATTATGCTATCTACTAAAGTTTTTAGGCTAATTTAGAGTTTAGCTTTTATTTTAGCAACATGCTAACATGTCTGGCTGAAATTAATTTGGAGTTCGGCTAGTAATTAAGCAACAAGCTAGCTTTTTCAGTAGGTAAACTAAAGGTAAACAGTAAAAACGTTAAAATAAATCCCATTTTGAGAAATGCTTGTTTGTTTTTAAAATTTTGCTTTTGTTTTTGCCAAAAAATAGACA
>NC_050513.1:4892834-4893202 GCF_002922805.2 Oryzias melastigma
TCTAGGTTTAGATCAGTAGAAATCGAGCCTACACGGCTCTTTTACTGTTAAAGGTTGGTTTTGACTGTGTGTATGGTTGGCTACTTGACCCAAAATATTACATTGTTTTGATTTAATTCTATTCACTTCATTCAAATAAATATCTTCAATTTCTGGTATATTTTAAATTTTTATCTCATAATCATGTCAAGTTTGCCCTTTAGCAAAAATAATGCAAGTATTTGTCAGTTATTTTTACAAAGAAACAAATAATCAAGACTTAAAAAATGTGACAAACATGAATACAAATTTTTTATCTATGGTTTGGACCTCAATCCGATCAACTCAAAAAAAATGCATCATCTTAAAAAACTAGATATTTACAACAA
>NC_050513.1:4893519-4900627 GCF_002922805.2 Oryzias melastigma
TGACAAACATGAATACAAATTTTTTATCTATGGTTTGGACCTCAATCCGATCAACTCAAAAAAAATGCACCAACCTTAAAAAACTGTAGATATTTTCAACAAAAATGGGTGTAAAAATTGCAAAAAATAATGACTTACAATTCATACTTTTGCACGCCATTGCATTTTGGTATTTATGACTTTGATAGAGATATTTTTGTAACACTAAATTTGATTTTCCTTTATTTAAGAAGACAATCATTAGATGAAACCATCAGCGAGGCTTCTATCGTCTTTTAGACTGTGCAACCTAAATTAGTAATGAAAGCTTTGATTTTTTTTTAACATTGAGTTTCTTATCACGCACCTAGAGGGGTTGGAATGGGTCTTGACAGTCGTCAGTTTAAAGCTTTACTTGCAGACATATCACTTCACACCATCGTGCTGCCGAGACCAAAATAATCCCGTGAACACAGAACCATGTTGAGTGTGATACTCTGAGACACCTGTCAATCAGTCGCGCAACGCAAACAGACTCTTTTTTTTATTGCAACCATGATATCATTGGGATAAAAAAGTGATGCGGAACTGAAACAAATAGGAAAAACTGATCAAATCCACATCTTATTTTGAAATTCTCCAGAATTTGTTTTGAAGAAAATGGTCACAAGTTTTAGCTTTTGGTTGTCTAGGAAACACAATCATCAAAATTGAACCACTTTGGATATATTTTGTGTTATTTCTTGTTTTACCTCAATCCTACTGAAGAAATACATTAAAAGCATTTCAAAATATTTGCTCTTAATTGCACATATAATTGATGTTTGGTTACTTTTTCTGAGCCGCGGTTGGCAAAAAATATCTAAAAGTAAATTTTATTTTGATTTTAAGAATATAAGATCATTGATCTGATCAAAAACACAAGTTAATCATTGCTATTTCTTAATATTTCTTTGTCATATTTGAGAAAAAACAAGTGTGGTCCAAAAATGACTAATTTCTGGTTCTGGTCTTTACAGCAAAAATCTTAAAAGCAACAAAAAGTTATACAGTTACATTTCTTTAGAGACTTTTTTTCTTTTATTATTTTAAGTCAAGATTAAAAAAAAAAAAACTCAGAAGAACCCTTATTTCAAAATGGTGGCTAATCTGTTGGTTTTATCACCATAGCAACCATTCCATTTTTTGTTCGTCTGGAGGTGACAATTACATCGATGTAATTTTCAGATGAATCGGCAAAAGTAAATTTTTTGATTTCCTTAGCAACAGGGTGTTTTTTTTGCTAACCACCCCCACATTTTTTTTTAAATCTCTTGTTGTGTGAAAAAGTGAAAATGGCTAAATTTCACACTTTGTCCAGCTTAGTTTTTGGCAGTTTCTATTGCAATGATATAGTAGGGAGGTTGTTATTCTCTATGTCACAAATTATTTTTACCATGTATTGGATACGTACAAGTTTCGACGAGTTTTGTAAAACGCCAAAATAGAAGCGCTTTTTTCCATTCTGGTTGAGCCCCAGCTCCAAAAAAAAAAAAACTTTTTTCAAAATGGTGGCTATTTTGGTGGTTTTATCACCATAGCAACAATTTAATTTTTTGTTCGTCTGGAGGTGACAAATAAATCTAAGTCATTTTTAGAAGAATCGGCAAAAGCAAATTTTTTGATTTCCTTAGCAACCGAGGTTTTTTTTGCTAACCACACTCACATTTCCAATAAATCATATCTTACATTTTTTTTTGTTAATTTTGAGCCAGGGATTCATGTAATAAATTCTAACAATATTCCAGTTACAAATGTGTTAGCAACAAGGAAACGCCACTTTTGTGAGCTCGCTAGGCTAACAACATTTAAAATCTAACTTTTTTTAATCCAACACTTCATTAGTAAGTAGCTTCCTGGTGATGATCAAGGAGTTATAAGGCATTCCTGAGAGGAGCTTTAATTTTTAGCCGGTACTTTAAGTGATTTCCTTTTTTTATTATTATTCAAGATGGCCGCCTGAAAAGAAAAAAAAAACAAAAAAAAAAACAAAAACAAGATGGCCGCCTATTTTTGAGGTCGGCAAAACTTCGGTTATGGTTGTAGACCTGACTGTTGTAGATCAATTCTTTTTTTCTGTGACCGTCCCATAAGTCATAAATTCATATTACCAGGTATTAGATACTTGCATGTTTTTTGAGTTTCTGAGTATGTACCAGTGGTGATATTTTTTCCCAAAAGCCAATTAAGACGAGAAAATTGCAAAAACAACCTGGAGAGAATAAAATGTGTGTTACTGACAGAGCAGTTGGGATGTTTCCCCCAAACAGCTCAATGTTCTACCTAATGGAGGCATGACTTCTCGACCACTGGACAAAGCACTTGGAGCGCCGGTTTCCCCAGCCCACTTCACGCTTGCCTGAGCCTGAACACATGACAAGTAAAACCCGAAGGCATGGGTTGGTAATGGGGGGGTGAGCAGTACAGGAGGAGGAGGAGGAGGAGTGGAGATGCAGGAGACATCCAAAGTGTTTTGATTTGCGTGTGCGGCGGATCCTTGAATGATTTTTTTTCCTTGGATGCTGTATTTGCATCCCTCTCCTGCTTCTTTCTTGGAGGTAACCATTGTTTCCTCAGAGCGGATCACTTCATGAATGTAAGTACCTCCTTTGTTCACTTTCACTCAGATTGTTCCTCTAGAATCAATGGATTTAGTCTTTTTTTTCTTCTTACCCGTGGAGTACTCGCAAAGGGATGTCATACATCTGAGGGGCGGAACAGCGTGGGGGGGAGTTTGGCTACTTCTGTGCTCCATGTGGTCCCGGCGTGGTAGTATGAATGCACGCCGCTGTCATTGTCTCAGAGCGGCTTTTGTTCCAACTTGTATTGGCGCTCTATTTCGTGCTATGAAAATGGGAAAGTTTTGAGAAAACCAAAAATTCCATTTATTGAGTATTCATTTAAGTTTTTTTTTTTTGCTAAAGAGGCATCTACATCCTAAAGAATTATAAAGGAGTGGTTGTACTACACTTAAATATTTATGTTTTACCACTCGCTTGTTAGTCGGACCCAGAGGGGCTTTGTTTAAGTCAATATGTCGTCCAATTTCTTTGGCTTTTCATACACGAACGTGGACAAATTGCTTGTTTGTGCTGCAGTATAATGACACCGATTGCCCCACATTGAAGACTGGAAATAATGGATGTGATGCCGATTGCATTTGTTTTGGTCGACAATGAAAAGTCGTTGTGTACCTAATAATTCCACTTCAATTGGAATCAATTGTTGCGATCTTATAGCCCATTTTTAGTCAATAGTTTGACATTTTTATTTGTAGAAATCCAAAAATCTGACTCCAAAATAATGTATTGCCTCCAATGAAATACCTGAAATGACTAACAGTGAAATAGAGTCAGGTGACCTGCCTGAGGACTCGGTGACTGTGAGTCTGGGATTCTAACCTCTGGCTACTAAAAGGCATAGAGCTTCTTAACCTACTGAGCCTGAGAAGCTGATGTAACAGGAGAGTTTCACAACATTTTAGCTCAAACTTTAGCAAAAAATAAGCCACAATTATGTTCCAAACTAATCTTTATTTCATTAGTCCAGTACTTGTTCCAAAGGGTCACAGTGAGGTAGTGTAGTAGACTCGGTTTAAAAAAACCTTTGGTTGGTTCTACTTTCACACTTTTTGAACCGCTGCTTGTTGGTGGATATTAGGGCTGCCACGATTAGTCGACTAATCGACTATTAAAATAGTCAACGACTAATTCAATAGTTGATTAGTCGTTACTTTTTATTATATTTAGTTAGAGTGTGGTAAAGTTGAAAGTTATAATGGCACAATTCTAGATTTTTGGTCCATTTTGACATTTATTACGATTTTTTATACTATTTTGGAGTTTAGGTAATATTTCGGCTGCATGTTAGCTGTTTTGGCTAATTTAGGCTTTCTTTTTTTTAGTTTTTTAGGCTGTTTTGGAATTTAGCTAATATTTCAGCTACATGTTAGCTGTTTTGGCTATTTTAGACTAATTTGGCACTTAGCTAATATTCCAGCGGCATGCTAGCTATTTTAGCTAACGTGGGCTTTCTTTTCAGTTTTCAGGCTGTTTTGGAATTTAGCCAATATTTAAGCTAAATGCTAGCTGTTTGGGCTCATTTTTTTCTGTTTTTAGACTAATTTGGAGTTAAGCTAATTTTTCAGCTTCATGCTAGCTATTTTGGCTAACTTAGGCTTTCTTTTCAGTTTGTTAGACTGTTTTGGAACTTAGCTAATATTTAAGCATCATGCTAGCTTTTTAGTTTAAGGCGTTTTCCTTATTTAGGTTATTTTGGAATTTAGCCAACATTTCAGCTACATGTTAGGTGTTTTAGCTATTTCTTTTCTGTTTTTTAGACTAATTTGGCATTTAGCTAATATTACAGCTACTTGCTAGCTATTTTGGCTAACTTCGGCTTTCTTTTCAGTTTTTAGGGTGTTTGGAATTTAGCTAATGTTTCAGCATCATGCTAGCTGTTTAGTTTAATTTAGGCTTTTTTCTTTTTTAGGTTATTTTGGGATTTAGGCAATATTTAAGCTAAATGTTAGCTGTTTAGGCTAATTTTTTTCTGTTTTTAGACTAATTTGGAGTTAAGCTAATTTTTCAGCTGCATGCTAGCTATTTTGGCTAACTTAGGCTCACCTTTCAGTTTTTAGGCTATTTTAGAATTTAGCTAATATTTCAGCATCAAACTAACTGTTTAGTTTAATTCAGGCTTTTTTCTTATTTAGGTTATTTTGGAATTCAGCCAATATTTCATCTGTTTTTGCTATTTTTTTCTGGTCTTTTTAGACTTTTTTGGCATTTAGCTAATATTCAAGCTACATGCTAGCTATTTTGGCTAACTTAGGCTTTCTTTTCAGTTGTAAGGCTGTTTTGGAATTTAGCTAATGTTTCAGCACCATGCTAACTTCTGTGTTTAATTTTTTACTTTTTTTATTATTTAGGTTATTTTGGAATTTAGCCAATATTTCAGCTGTTTTGGCTATTTTCTTCTGTTTTTTAGACTAATTTGGAGTTTGGCTAATATTTCAGCATCATGCTAGCTATTTTGGCTAACTTAGGCTTTCTTTTTAGTTTTTAGGCTGTTTTGACAACAAACACTGTTCATGTTATCAGAGTTGCGTCAACTAAGGACAACATTTTAACCTTTTGACTGGCTGATCATCTAAAGTGCTTCTATCTGCTCAACAATGGAGTCAGTCATTTATAATCTCACTATTCAAATGACTGAGTTTGGGATTGAGCAGATTTTCAAACTCTATTACTCCCACTGCTTCATGTTACTCTGATATTACTGTTTGGAAACTCCAACAAAAGATTAGCCGTGGTCAAACAATAAAAAAAAGCTATCTTGAAATGGGTTTGTCCTTTTAATATAAGAAACACCCTTTTAGGCATGTTTTATGATCTTATGTAGATTAGTCAAGTGGGGCAAATATGTCAGATTTGAGTTGTTAACAAAACTGAAAAAAAACAACATTTTGTTGCTTTTGGTTGTTAAGTTAATATGTCTGCTTTGAGGTCATAGCTGATTTTACAATCCATCTTTATACCTTCAAGCCATTTTGTTGGATTATAGATTTAAATTCTCCGTTCTACAATGGTTACCCGCTGAGTTCAAGCTTTTTGCAGTGGGTAAAAACAGCAAATCAATCATGATATGAGGAAATTCAAAAAGATGGCAAAAACTTTGGACAAAACTGTGTTCATTTTGACAGATTGCAATATTTTGAATTCCAGTTGGTTTTAACAGCCCCCAGTGGGCTAAAAATGTGATTAAGTGTTAAAAGAAAATGTTGTACATAAATAATTTATAATTCAATAACTCCTGATGAGCTGAAGTAATTGATTCTTCAAAAATACACTGGATTACCTTTGATTTTCACATGATTATTTCCATGTTTAGATAGTACAATGGATGGGGTTCAATTTAATCTAATTATTGTAACTTTTCAATCTTTTATGCATTCGGATTCCAAAATGGACACAAAAGCCTGAAATACGTATTTACAATGCGGTGACTTAGAGTTTTCATTGGTCACTTGAATGCACCTTGCAGATGAACGTAGCTGGTTGTAGAGTTATTAGGGCTGGGTGACATTAATAATTTCCAGATTTGAATCCATTCACCAGAGCCTGGATCAATTTGATTCCAATTTTTTTTCCCGATTTTTTTTTCGATCCACTTGATTCAATTTGATTAAATCAAATTTAAGCGGTTTATACATTTAGCAACATTTGTTTAGAATAACATTAATAATTTATAAATATTCTTTGAATATATTCATATTTATCTGATACAGTTCACATACTGTAAAATGTATTATTTAAATTATAATGAGACTGTTAATACCATACAGTGTTACATTTATTGTCAAACAGAGAAGCTCCAACAATTGTTCTGCCTCTCCTGGAGGGCGTTTCAGTTTGGCCACTAGGTGGCGATCACGCTAAAGCATTACACCTTATTCCAGAAGAAGAAGAAAGTATGAGCAAAAAACTGCTCTAGATCAGGGTCCCCAAACTTTTTCTTGTGGGGGCCTCATAACTGTTTCCTTCTCTGATGAGGGGCGGGGTCGGTTTGTAGGTTAATAGAAAAAGTGTAACATTAACAGCCTAAATGTAAACATTTAGCTGAATATGGCCGGATTTTAAATAATTCATTTCTGTAATCTCCACAGACAAAAACAATATTAAAACATTTAAATACTAGATATATAGCATTACCTGTGATAATGGTAGTGTGAATGCTGTAAACTGAATGTGGCGAAAATTTATTTGCTGAAATAACTGAAGCCAATAGCTGAAAAAAGCAGAAGCGAATAGCTAGCTATATTAGCGAAATGCCAAATTAGCCTAAAAAACTGGTAAAATGACCAATTTAGCCAAAACAGCTAACATTAAGCTAAAATATTAGCTAAATTAGCCAAAACAATTTTGAAAAAAAGCCTAAATTAGCTAGCTAGGAGCTAGCATTTGGCTGAAATACTAGCTAAATGCCAAATTAGCCTAAAAAACTGGTAAAATGGCCAATCTAGCCAGAAGAGCTAACATAAAGCTAAAATACTAGCTAAATTAGCCAAAACAATTTGAGAAATAGCCTG
>NC_050513.1:4900685-4902321 GCF_002922805.2 Oryzias melastigma
CCAATCCAGCCAAAACAGCTAACATAAAGCTAAAATATTAGCGAAATTAGCCAAAACAATTATTTTAAAAAGCTTAATTTAGCCAAAACAGCTAACATAAAGTTATAATATTAGCTAAATTGGTCAAAACAATTTGGAAAAAAAGCCTTATTTAGCCAAAACAGCTAACACAAAGCTAAAATATTAGCTAATTTAGTCAAAACAATTTGGATAAAAAGCCCAATTTAGCCAAGACAGCTAACATAAAGCTAAAATGTTAGCCAAATTAGCCAAAACAATTTGAAAAAAAAGCCTAAATTAGCCAAAACAGGTAGCATTTGGCTGAAATACTAGTTAAATGCCAAATTAGCAAAAAGGAAACAGGTAAAATGGCCAATCCAGCCAAAACAGCTAACATAAAGCTAAAATATTAGCTAATTTAGCCAAAACAATTATTTTAAAAAGCCTAATTTAGCCAAAACAGCTAACATAAAGTTAAAATATTAGCGAAATTAGCCAAAACTATTTGGAAAAAAAGCCTAATTTAGCCAAAACAGCTAACATAAAGCTAAAATGTTAGCTAATTTAGTCAAAACAATTTGGAAAAAAAGCCTAATTTAGCCAAAACAGGTAGCATTTGGCTGAAATACTAGGTAAATACCAAATTAGCAAAAAAGAAAACAGGTAAAATGGCCAATCCAGCAAAAACAGCTAACATAAAGCTAAAATATTAGCTAATTTAGCCAAAACAATTATTTTAAAAAGCCTAATTTAGCCAAAACAGCTAACATAAAGTTAAAATATTAGCGAAATTAGCCAAAACTATTTGAGAAAAAGTCTGAATTAGCAAAAACAGCTATCATTTGGCTGAAATATTAGCTAAATTCCAAATTCGCCTTAAAAAGAGATAATGTCTAACTTGAAGTGCTATTGACATTCAAAAAACATATGGAAGAAAAATATAACAACGAAATGAAGAAAAGGTGAACGACTACAATGTAAATGCTTTCACACATTGGTTCACACAATCGAAACAATAATCCAGATATATATATGTGGTGTTTTGCCGGTTGGGTCAAATCTTGAGGAGGGCCACGTCCGGCCCACGGGCCGGAGTATGAGGACCCCTGCTTTAGATCACAAATGGTTACTTTGAAGATCATTTACTTGAAAGAGTTTAGAATTTCTGCCTGTGAGTTTATAAAGATGTTCATTTAGTGAGTAATGAACGTTTAGGTCGACCGAGCGTTAGCATTAGTGAGAAATCCTAATAAACGTTAGCATCAAGCTAGCGTGCTTTAGCTTCATTAGATCGATCTCTACTTTATTGATTTATTGAGCTTAAATCGATTCAGACTGATGTATCAACTCATTGATAAGAGTTACAGTAGGTCAAATAATGTTAGTTAATTGCTGTCAGTAAAAAAATAAATAAAAAAATGTCTCTTGAGTCCTTCATTGATGACATTTCTTTCCCTTCTCATATCATCATGCTTATAAAATTGTTGTTTACCAATCTCGCCCTAAATTTAGTTTTAGCACTGATGTCAGTATTTTTGTCATGTCACATAGTTGGATGAGAGCTCTTTTGATGCTAATCCGAAAGCGGTCATGGAGAGATGAAACAAGATCCTCATCTTTAGGAGAACCAGAGTTC
>NC_050513.1:4902362-4904100 GCF_002922805.2 Oryzias melastigma
CTTTAGGAGAACCAGAGTTCACTTTAGTCTAAAGTTCAGACAAAGAACAAACAAAAAAAAGCCAAAATGGTGCATTAACCTGTTGAATCTGTAGACCAAAAGATGTTTATCGCGTCATATCTTTAGATTTTTTGCAGCTTAAAGTAATTGGATTTTGTTCCTAATCATCCATAGTTTCTTTGGTTTTCATGGCGTTGGGTGAGAGCTACATCATGGAAACTACCACTTATTTCCAGAACCAATTCACCCGTAAATAACAAATGAAAAAACTCTGAACATGGACTTTTCTACTGAACAAACAACCCAACAACGTATGCGTAGATGTTTACTCCCGCCTACTAACCCAAACCCAACAGCGCGTGACGATACATTCATTTCTTTAGGGTCCGCATTAGATTAAAAAGCACTGATGCATCTCTGAAATGACAAACTTCTGCTGACATAGCAGCGGATCTCACAAAACAACACGTTTTTATGCATTATTTACATCTTTTTCCAAACTCTTCTCAACATACGTCTGTGATAAAAGTCTTTCTTGGGTTCTGAACTTTTGACACTGAGGAATTGCTTTGTGTTCACAGATATCGGATCGTTAATTGAAATGCATTTACTTGCTGGCGCAGAAATAAAGGATTTCTTCGTAGCTGACTGAGCAGCTTGAATCTACTGCTCATGTTAGTGCAGCGAATGAAATGTGTGCTTTTAAAACTGACATCTATGAGTTGGTTATTAATATTTAAATTCATGAAAATATGTCTCAAGACTGTATCGACTTCAACAGCGGGGCTCCTTGAACCTGCTGTCTGATTGATTCAGTGCTTCCAGAGATAAACTGCTCCTTTTTTTTTTAATACGTTTTAAGTAGCCATCGCTGGGATGTTAATGAGCGCTTTTTTAGTTCAAAATCAAGCCCTTAACCATTATGGATTCCTTCCACCCAGTTCTCTTATCGGTGCTGACACGAGGAGGCGGGAAGTGTTGGGTGAATGGAGCAGGATGTGACAGCTGCAGACCCAGAGCTACCGGCGCAGAGAAAAAACGAGGCAAAACAGCGCGTCGGAGGAAGGTTGGGATACATGACACTAACCGGGAGCAAGCATGCGAGTTCCTGAAGGTGTCAGGAGAAACGTAGAGTTGTTGACGGAAGGCACGTGTGTCAAAGTCAAGGCCCAGGGGCCGCATCCGGCCCTCCAGATCATTTTATTTTATTGTTCTCAATGGCCCTCTGTTATCTTCTGCTTATTTCTAACATTTATAATTTTAACAAAATACATTTTTATGGAGGGTAAAATATTTAAAGTCATTTAACATTTAAGTTGATTTATTCTGGAATAATATTCCTGACTGTTTATTATTCATAACAATGTTAAAAAGTTACTGTTTTAAAGTTTTTAAAGTTGGCATTCTGCTTTTGGAATATTTTGGAAATTGCTTAGATTTTTTAGGCAATTTTAGAGTTTAGCTACTATTTCATCTACATGCTAGCTGTTTTGGCTGATTTAGGCTCCCCCCCACCACCACAATTTTTCAAGCTATTTAGAGGTTAGCAAAACTTTCAGCTACATGCTAGCTGTTATGGCTAATTTCGCCTGTTTTCTATTTTTCAAGCTATTTTAAAGTTTAGCTAATATTTCATCTACATACTAGCTGTTTTGGCTAATTTAGGCTTTTCCTCCCAATTTTAGTAGCTATTTAGAGGTTAGCTAAGCTTTCAGCAACATGGTAGCTGTTTTAGCTA
>NC_050513.1:4904642-4906745 GCF_002922805.2 Oryzias melastigma
TGCTTAGATTTTTTTAGGCAATTTTAGAGTTTAGCTACTATTTCATCTACATGCTAGTTGTTTAGGCTGATTTAGGCTCCCCCCCACCCCCATAATTTTTCAAGCTATTTAGAGGTTAGCAAAACTTTCAGCTACATGCTACCTATTGTGGCTAATTTCGCCTGTTTTCTATTTTTCAAGCTATTTTAAAGTTTAGCTAATATTTCATCTACATACTAGCTGTTTTGCCTACTTTAGGCTTTTTTTTCCTTTTTTATTCTATTTTGAAGTGTAGCTAATATGTCTTCTACATGCTAGCTGGTTTGTCAAATTTAGGGCTCCCCCCTCCCAATTTTTCAAGTTATTTAGAGTTTAGCCAAGATTTCAGCAACATGGTAACCGTTTTGGCTATTTTAGGCTTTTTTGTGTGTTTTTACGCTATTTTGACGTTTAGTTAATATTTCAGCTACATGCTAGCTGCTTTGGCTAATTTAGGCTGGTTTCTATTTTTCAAGCTATTTTAGAGTTTAACTAAGATTTCAGCTACATGCTAGCTGTTTTGGCTACTTTGGGCTTTTTTCATTTTTCAAGTTATTTTAGAGTTTAGCTAATATTTCTTGTACATGCTAGATGTTTTGGCTACTTTAGACTTTCCCCCCCAAATTTTTCAAGCTATTTAGAGGTGAGCTAAAAATTTCAGCAACATGCTAGCTGTTTTGGCTAATTTAGGCTTTTTTTTCCCTTTTTTAGGCTATTTTGAAGTTTAGCTAAGATTTCAGCTACATGCTAGCTGTTTTGGCCAACCTACGTAATTTTTTTTCCAGTTTTTTTGGCCAATATTAGCCAATTCTTAGCCAATATTTTTAGCTGGCTATGAGCTTCAGTGATTTTAGCTATAAATTTCAGCATTTTCAGCTATCAGCACTAGCATCTTTAACATCTAAATTCAGCTTACAGCGTTCACACTAGCATTATAGCAGGTAATGGTATATATCTAGTTCATAATTATGTTAAAAAGTAACATTTCTAAAGTTTTACAAATTTTGTTTTAGAGTGTTCAATAAATGTTTATCCTGTTCGGCCCGTGATCTAAGGTGTGTTTTGGATTTTGGCCCCGATGTAAGTTTAGCACCCCTGAATAGGGCATTTAGAGCAAGGACGTTTGATATTTCTTGGTTAACGTGTATTTCTTAGACTTCCTGCAAGCTTTACCTCTGACAGAAAGATTCAGATGTATAAGTGTATGTTTTAAATCTTTTCGGTTTCATGTCAATTTTTTGCCTCTTTGCTATATCTGGAGACGAGCAGGGAGGCCTTGGCATCACTGGCTGCCAGTGTGTCGAATCTTTTTCATGCCCGGCCAACCCATACACCACATTCCAGCTATTAAATCCCATCCATCTTGGCATTCATGTTTCAGCTCCCCAACAGTCAAACACTGGCTCCAGGCCACTTCTTTCTTTCTCTTCCAAAGCCCTAGAAAAGAGTTTGAATGAAGAGAAAAGACAAGAGGAGAGAGTTTGGAGAAATGTGGGAGGGAGTTTAAATGGTAGCAGAGGCATCTTATTTGCAGTCCTCTCCTTTCATCCACTCTTGGGGGTACGGGGTAATACCAAAAGGCTGCTTTGTTCTACGGGTGACCAAACATGGCTCTTGAATGTTAATCTGCGTTCTGACAAAGCCTCAGAGAGCTGGAGAACTTGCTGATGAGGATGGGCTGTGAACTAGTCAAGTGTGTTCTGTTCCATCTCCACCAGCCTCACAGCTTCTGCAAAGGCTGGACTTTGACTCTTTGGCAATTCGTCTTCTCCCAACATATTGGGCATTTTGTCTGCCGCGCATTCTGGTGTCCTGGGAAACTTGTGCAGAAAGTGCAACCGCCATGAGACCCCGCGGGGATGGAAACAATGCCAACTGAGGAAGAGATGCTACCATAGATCTGTACTTTTTCTATGTGCTTCTATAAATGTAGATTCTGAGCATAAAGTTTCAATTTTTAGGGGAAATTAGGACAGAAATTCTTATTTTTGGGGTGGGAATTTAGCCTGGATTTTTTTGTGTTTTCATTCAAAAACATGTTGATTAGTTTGTTGACCATTTAATCTTGTTGTTTTGATAAAATTA
>NC_050513.1:4907189-4911945 GCF_002922805.2 Oryzias melastigma
GGAGAGAAATTCTTATTTTTGGGGTGGGATTTTAGCCTGGATTGTGTTTTCATTCAAAAACATGTTGATTAGTTTGTTGAACATTTTTAATCTTGTTGTTTTTATTAAATTACCACTATAACATGCATTCTATATAGCTAAAACAGTTTGTTAATCATTATTTAGGTTTCCACGGCAAAATTAATCCCATTTTTCCAGACAGAATTTTCTGTTCTTGCTTGATTTTATATCTAGTGTGTGAATATAACATAGAAAAATGACAAAATAAAGACAGTTCTACTTAAGTGCTGTTGTGCTGATTAAAATGATACTAAATAAGCAACCAGATTTTTAAACTGAAAATTCAGTGGTAAAAAAAAAGAGGGTTTTAGACCCTAGGTTCCAATCAGTTAAAAATAAATGTTCTAAATTTACAATTTTGTATGTAATTTTGTATTATGATTATTTGCAAATATTAACTGGCTGGAAAATACTGTAACTTAAAGAAAAAAGGCGAGTAATCGGAAATATTTTTTCCCAGATTCGCCATATTTAAAAAAAATTCCTGGCCCATATATATATATATATATATATATATATATATATATACATATATATATATACATATATATGATTTTAAGAGTTTCGTTTCGCAAAAACCGCATGTTTTTAATGTATTAATTCTTGGTTTCTTCATAAAAAGGTACTTTTCCTTAAAAAAAAAGAAACAATGAGTTAATGCTTTGACATATTCAATGAAGTATTTGATGTCATACGACTCCAAAAATATTTGATGTTTTTCTAAATGTGTACACAGCTCAATATGAAACTGGTTTCAGCTGTCTGCTTTGTATTCATGCCAGAGAAAATTGGATTTTTAATTAATGGAAGCTCCGATTTGTTGTTTGAGCTTCAGGCAAAAGAGGATCAATAAGTCGTCATGGAAAACTGGGATAAGCAGTGTTGGAAAAGTCATTCATCACAGGGAAAGAATCTAGTTCATCAAAGCAAACTGGGTTAAATACTTTCTCCATGAAAACAAGTGTGTTTCAGAATGGTTAGAAGAGCAGAAATAAGTCACGTAGGCTTAAGCTGGCGGAGCACGCGGAGCTGCAAAGGGTGCAACTCCCAAGGATGGTTAAACAACCCAGCGGTGAGCCAGGCAGCATGTGGTTCAGTGCTCTTTCCTCACCATGAGCTCAGTTTGACAAGCTGACCTTTCTGTCTGCTGATGCATTTTTAAAGAGGAGACGCTGCACCTCCGAAGGAAACAAAAAAGGATCTTATTTTAGCTGTTGCGCTTTCCAAGTTTATGTAGATGCTCATAGACCAACGCAGATGTAAAACGTCCACGACCCGTCCGTGTGATGCCCGTAGTCGACTGGATTGATCCAGAATAGGAATGAGGTGTTGATCTGGCCTAAGGCGAAAGTTCAAACTCATTAGGGAAGCAAGACATGTAGTGGGCGCGGGCTGCCTTGTTCCAAGCAAATGTCACTTGTTTAAAGAAGGATTATCTCCTGGGATGCGCCTCTGTGTGACGGTACAACAGCTTGGTCGGGTTTGGCTTCTGTGTTCTGGATTAGACGCCATTTTGCAAAGTGGATTGCTGCCAATCAAAACTTAAAAAGTTTCTGTTAGTGTTGATCTCTGGTTAATGTTCCAGCAGTTTACCTTTCAATAGATTTGCAAGCATTTAACAATTGACTGTTTTAAATCTTATCACTACATATTAACCGAAACAACCCAGAGTGTCTTTTCTTTTTGTTGCACTCTTCCAATAAAGGATTTTTATTACCACTAAAATGATCACATCACCAACAATAATGGATAAAATCTTACATTGTGTTGGAAGTTGCGTGTATTGCTCATATTTGTTTCATTATAAGACCCAACAAAATACTTTTGTTTTTGGCGTCTATTAGAGACCAGACATATTGGCAGATTTATGGTAAGTGTGTTTATATCGTATGTTTACATTGTATGTTCACATCCTAACTGTTTGACATAAAAGGTTGTACAGCTACGGTACGTCTATTACTTTGATTAGATTAATTACGTTATTCATGTTAAATACTTATTGTTTTTTGAGTTAAAAGTTTGTAATTACATGAATTGCCTATATTTTTGATGAGTTATTAGTTCCTAATTGAACTGTTACAGAGTTATTACTTCATTATTAAATTAATTGCCTAAATCAGCACACGAATTCCAATATGCTTCAATGTACGTTGTTGCATACATGGCAAATAAAATACCTTAAACCTTGAACCTCGAAATTGTTAAAGAGTTCGGAGATCTCAATTATGTTAATTGCCTAAATATTTAAAGGTTTAGGAGTTCTCAATTATGCTGATTGCCTAAAGTATTGGAGAGTTAGGAGTTTTCAATTATGTTAATTGGCTTAATTGTTGAAGAGTTAGTAGTTCTCATTTATGTTAAATGAAAAATAGTTAACGAGTTAATCAATTCTGTTAATTGCGTAAATTGGTGAAGAGTTCAGAGTTCTAAATTATGTTATTTGCCTAAATTAATGAAGAGCTAGGAATGTATCAATTATGTTAATTGCCTAAACTGTTGAAAAGATAAAAGTTCTTAATTATGTTAATTGCCTAAATAGTTGAAGAGTTTGGAGTTCCCAATTATGTTAATTGCCTAAATTGTTAAAGAGTTCAGAGTTCTCAATTATGTTAATTGCCTAAATTGCTAAAGAGTTCAGAGTTCTCAATTATGTTAATTGCTTAAATTATTGAAGAGTTACTAGTTTTCATTTATGTTAATTGCCTAAATTGTTAAAGAGTTCAGAGTTCTCAATTATGGTAATTGCCTAAATTGTTAAAGAGTTCAGAGTTCTCAATAATGTTAATTGCTTAAATTATTGAAGAGTTACTAGTTTTCATTTATGTTAATTGCCTAAATTGTTAAAGAGTTCAGAGTTCTCAATTATGTTAATTGCCTAAACTGTGGAAGAGTTTGGAGTTCTCAATAATGTTAATTGCTTAAATTATTGAAGAGTTACTAGTTTTCAGTTATGTTTAATGTCTAAATTGTTAAAGAGTTAAAAGTTCTTAATTATGTAAATTGCCTAAATTGTTAAAGAGTTCAGAGTTCTCAATTATGTTAATTGCCTAAACTGTTGAAGAGTTTGGAGTTCTCAATTATGTTAATTGTTTAAATTATTGAAGAGTTACTAGTTTTCAGCTATGTTTAATGTCTAAATTGTTGAAGAGTTAAAAGTTCTTAATTATGTAAATTATCTAAATAGTTGAAGAGTTTGGAGTTTTCAATTTTGTTAATTGCCTACATTTTTAAAGAGTCCGGAGTTCTCAATTTTGTTAAATGTCTAAATTGTTGAAGAGTTATCAGTTCTCAATTATGTTAATTGCCTAAATTCTTGAAGAGTTCAGAGTTCTAAATTATGTTAATTGCTTAAATTATTGAAGAGTTACTAGTTTTCAGTTATGTTTAATGTCTAAATTGTTGAAGAGTTAAAAGTTCTTAATTATGTAAATTGCCTAAATAGTTGAAGAGTTTGGAGTTTTCAATTTTGTTAAATGTCTAAATTGTTGAAGAGTTCTCAGTTCTCAATTATGCTAATTGCCTAATAAGTTCAAAAGTTCTTTCAACAACCATATTTCTTAAAAAGTTAACGCAATTTACATAACTCCAGCAAATTTTGAAGACTTTTGTGCTATTACTCAACCCGTTACTGACAAAGTGTTGCCTATTAGTACAAAGCTGATATGCAAAACCGATTTTCTCTGCATCACAATCAGCTGATTCACATCGATCAAGTAAGCAGTTGAAGAGTTACAGGCCGTCAAAGGGAACATTTTATTTAGATGTTGCCAGCGACACCTCTAGTCTTAACGGGTTAGGATGTGAAATGGCAAGATCATCACTAAGTGATCAGCTACCAACTAACTCAACCAGTGGCTGAGTGAGAGGGCCCGCCCTGAGAATGGTGGGTTGTGGGTTCAAATCCGCGATTAGGTCCTACTAAACACTAAAAACGGGACACACTTAACACAAAGGCGTTGGTTTGAGAGTTTACACAATTGGTAGAGATATAACATTATCACTGAATATCTGGAAAGTGCCCAAAGTTGCACTAGTCGTTATTAAGATGCGAGTACTGGTTCCTTACTGACCGCTAGCAAATGTGCACATTTTTATTCATGGGTTCACCGACCGGTCTCTGAGTTTGATATGTCCCTTTGATCCCCCGCAGACAGCCCCTACTCCCCGTATAGGGTCATAGTGACCACAGCCTAAGTCTTGCTGCAGCATGTCTGAGGTCATCTATGGTGTCAGAGGTCAACAGAAGTACAGCAGCAGAACTCCCACCAGGGGGAGGACCTGAAGGCCGCCATCTGTAGTGACAACTCCAAACCTAAATCTACAGAGACCGGGCGATGCTGAAAAAGAAGGGCCAAAAGAAACGCATGTACAACCTAGAGTTGGATTCAAACCGGAAAAAGAATTAAAGACATTGATTGTTTCAGTTACATTAAAAAAAATTAAATCAGTGACTAAAGAATGATGTACTGACTAATACATTTATGATTATGGACTATAATTAAGATTAAGTTGGTGTGATTTAGGGATGGATGATACTGGAATTTGGGCATCAATCCAATGCCAAGTAATTAAAGGGCTAGTATTGCCGATACTGATACTAATACTAATTTCTTTTTACTTTAAATGTTGTAATATAGAATTCATTCATTCATCCATTTTCTTGACCGCTTCTTCCCTTTCGGGGTCGCGGGGGTGC
>NC_050513.1:4913407-4914270 GCF_002922805.2 Oryzias melastigma
TTGATTCAACTTCTTGCATTTTTCTTCATCTCACTCTGTTTTTTTTTCTCCAGCCATTTGTTTCCGTAGCCAACGGATTTCTTGTAAAACTACAAGTCCTCTGTGGTTTTTTCTCATCTCCATGAGCTAATAAAGATACTAACTTAAAGTGTGTGTTTAAGAACCTCAAAGTGAAACTTCTTTCGGACGTTCGTATGAATCCAAGCAGAACTGCAGCACATTGCAGAGATGGGAAGTGAAAGAAGGGTGGTGGGGGTGATGGGGGTGATGGGGTGACCATCACTTATCACTTATTCATGCTTCACGCCTTCATTAGGCCCACCTGAGGAGGAAAACCTCCATTTTTCTCTCAGCAGGAAAGCTAACTGGTAAAGCAGCTTCTCAAAAACACTTTTTTTTTTACGTGTTTTCATTCTTCAATGGATTTAAGTTTCATGCATCTGTAGAGTTGTACTTCCTATGACTTCTTTAGAGAAATAAACAGCTATTCATTAGTCATTCTTGCTCTAATAAATTGTTTACATTTTCCTCTTTTTTAATTTTGTTTCTTTATTGTAAGTTATAAACTGGCCAATCAGATTCCTCAACAAAAGTAGGTGGAGCCTGATGGCCCGAACGTTTGAAGCAATGAAATGACTTAATTCTACATGGAATCAGTGCACACGGGGAACAGAAACTTGTGTTTAAGTTTTTGTGTAATTTAATCCCGCAAGACTAAGACACATTTAGTCAGACCCTCCAGCAACTATTCGTGCAACTTTTTATTTTCAACGCAACTTTTCTGCAAGTTTGACCAATCGGCCATGAAAAAAAGTCATGGTTGATGGCGTAGCTTTGTGACTTTTTCTCTTCTGACTTCTTCC
>NC_050513.1:4914310-4917395 GCF_002922805.2 Oryzias melastigma
ATCAATACACAAATACTTACGATATTGTGAGCAGGTAGGACTAAAAGTTGAGAATTAGATTTTTTTTTTCACAATTAACATTTTAAGGCACTTTTCAAAGTATTTATCTATTAAAAAAAATGCAACTTTTGCTGCAACATCAGGCGTTTTAGGCCACAACAATCCTAAAAATCCTGGAGGGTCCGTTTAGTTGACTAGAAGATCACATGTCAGACTTTTTTTCTCGAGTTAGTATCCCTCAAATATTGCCAAAAAGCAGCCGTGTTGAACCACAGAGTGTGAGTGTTACACAAACCGCACATCTTTTGGTGTTTGGTGATTTATGTCACCTCGTTTGTTTGTTTCAATCATCTAGAGGCGCAGAACGACCAGCAGCATCACATTTGTCCACCATGTTATTAGCAGTGAGAACTCCAGGTCATAATCAGAACAATCGCTCCAAGCTTTTAGAATAAAAAATGCATTTTGCCCTTAAATATTATATATCAGATCTTGCTCTTTAGTCAATAGTGTTGTAATATCTTAAAGCCATAAATGTGTATTTTCTGGATCTTATCGTACAGCTAATGTAAAACTTTCTTTGGACGTAGGGGAAAATGAGAATTCAAATCTGTTTACATTTGCTTGAGGAAGCATTTGGCCCCCCGATGGATTATACTGATTCTACCTGACACGTACTGTATATGTATAGCATATATGTTGGTCTGAGCGCATCCACCTTTAGGCAGAGAAAAACGAGCTCGTCTGTGTGTGCGTGAAATTTCATAGGCTTGGATGAAGTTGCAGTAAATTTATTTTGAGTGACAGAAAGACCTTTAGCCGCCGCCGATGACAAACCCTGCAGTTTGAGGCGATGCGTTTGGGATGTTTGTTTGCTACGTGTGACTTGGTAAAGGTCTGCTCGACGGGGGATCTTTTGTTGCATCGCTGTGTCTTTTTATATACTATAGAGGGGACGGCGCGCTGCAGACGATCACATCTACCAGGGAGTCGGGGTTGGCCTCGTGGTTCTTGTTAGGGACACACAGGCCTCATTGAATCAAAATATTTCCATAGAGTATCCGACCTGAGTTTGATTCGGTGAATCATGACGGTGCTCGGAGCGGATTTCACTGAAGAACCTCCAGCTTCGCCTGACTTGAATTTCTCTGAAGTCATTGTATGTCAGGCTCTATTAGTTCAGAATAATGAGCATTGCTGCACTCATTACTAATGGAATTGTTCAAGGCGACATATGAGGACTGTTCTTAGAATAATGGGGTTTGTTTAAAATAATATATATATATATTGGCATTTTCTTTCATATTTAAGACTAATCTTTTGCTTTAAAAGTGTTTCCAGTGGTCTTTTTATTAGCCCAAATTTAAAAATGTGTTATGTTTTTAAGGACATAATTTCTGCAGAGTGGCAGTAGTTCATCAGAAACTTGCCTGAGTTGTGAGTGGCATGGAGAAACCCCGCCCCCTTTCCCCTCCCTATTGCCAAGAAGCTTGTAGTCTGCCTGGTGTATTTTCTACGTCAGAAATACGATCTTTTTCAAACCGCGTTTTTAGATCAACTCCTGATTTATATCAATATGAATGAAGAAATGCAATTTGGAGCTTAATTTTCTCAATTTATGTCCTACATGATAAAAAAAAATTGCTACAAGAACATGTCAAAAACACCAAAAACGTCATCCTCCAGGTCCCCCCCTTACCAGGTCGGGGTTGGGTCTCTTGCGGGACGATGTCTAGCAAAGCGTGGAAGGTTGGTGGGTTACAGGAGGGGCCAGGTATGGTGCACACAGATGCAGCTCTGGCCCTTCTCGCGAACTTCCCCAGCTGCAGCACCCGATGGGGGCCCCAGAGAAGAGGCGCGGCAATGGCCCGCCCCGTGGGGGTTGGGTCTCTAGAGGGGAAGTGTCCAACGCCGGATGGAAGGCAAGTCGTAGTAGGCGGCAGGGTCCGGCAGATGCAACTTTGGACGCGTGCCGGGCCTTTCTTACCAAGAAACTAACTTAAATGTTCCGCTGCACTTGCAGGAGGTCCCCCGCCATAGGTGCGGCAACGGCCCATCCTGTGGGGGTTCCTGGTCTCCCGTGGGGCACTGTCTGGCGTCACATGGAAGGCGGGTCACAAGAGGGGGCCGGGTACAGTGTGCACAGATACAATTGTAGATGTGCGCTGGGCCTTGGTGCGGCTCCTGGCAGGGGGTCCCCCACCATAGGTGCAGCAACGGCCCATCCAGTGAGGGTTTCAGGTCTCTCGCGTGGTAGACGGGTCGCGGGAGGGGGCTGGGGACGTTGTGTGCGGATGCGACTCTGGACTGCCGGGCCCTTCTCGGGGACCTCCCCAGCTGTGCCACCCGCCAGGGGCCCCCCGTCTTGGCAAATATCCTCGGCTGGCGGCAACAGATGACTTAGAACTGGTGTGAACCAGGGGATTCCGACTATTTCAGTAAAATAAAGTATCGTTAGAGCCTGCGGTGGGAGATGACATGATGTGATTTCTGCCCAATGCTATGGAGGTCGCCCACGCATTTATACAATTTCATAGTTACTGGAAACGCAGTTCATGAAGCTCGTGACTTTCTTTAACTGAGCTGGCATCTTCCTGATATTGGTTGACATTTGTTTTGCTAGATAAACGGTAGCTAGAAACAACTATCATCAATAGAAAGGGAGGGGGGGATCAAGGACGGGGCCACTCAGCTCAGCATTAAAAGCCACACCCCCTCAGAGGAGACTTTAGGGACCAGAGGCTTCAGATAAAAGTGAAATGATTTTTTGATGACATTCAGGTTGTGGAATTTTGGTTAAAAACCTCATAATTATAAATAAAACACCACTGGAAACTTTTTTTTCAATTGTCATAAGGGTGCTTAAAGTCACTTCGAATGCAGGGATTTATGACATTTTGGTTTTGGATATAATGCCAATATGAAGAATTGCATTTTTTTTTAATTACATTAAAAAGTAAAATTTTGTTTCCATGTGAAAAAAAAATGTTTTGAACTCGCAAATTTACTAAACATAGAAATAAAATAATATTTTTTTTTTGGCTGTCTTTTGCCTGTAAATATAAACAAATGTTTCACAGAGAAA
>NC_050513.1:4917958-4921219 GCF_002922805.2 Oryzias melastigma
AATTGCATTTTTTTAAAATTCCATTAAAAAGAAAAATTTGTTTCCATGTGAAAAACAATGTTTTGAACTTGCAAATTTAGTAAAAATAGATTACAAAATAAAATAATATTTTTTTTTTGGCTGTCTTTTGCCTGTAAATATAAACAAATGTTTCACAGAGAAAATTTATAGATTAGTAAAAAATGTTTATAATAAAAACTGATTTTAAGAATTGATCTTTTCAACAATCTTATCCTGCTTTGTTTAATCAACTTTTGTGAAATTTCCAAAAATTTTCAGTTTATATACTCTTATATAAACCAAAATTGCACCATTAAAGGGTCCGACTGCAATAAAATCTAGAAGAATTTTTAGGGTCCAGTTGCCATAAAAAAGACTATTGTGTGCAAATAGTAAAAGCAGCATTATTCCCACCACAGTTGAGTTTTCAAAGTCATTTCCTTTGCTTTAAAAGGTCACAGTGAAACCCTGGAGGTGTCATTCCGACATGACTCACGTTCATTTGTCATAGGATCAAAATAAAAGTCATGTCTGAAAGGGATGCAGCAATCATGAGGTGTCCTTTCGCCCTGGAAACTCTTTTTAATTGCTATTTTTGCTAAAGTTAGAACTGCCGGTTCAGTTCTTTTTTATTCAAGAATGAGGCAGAATTTTGGTTCTAACCCTTAGAGATCTTAGTTTTTTGAGAGTGTCTGTTCAAAAACTAGACGAACACAGTTTATCAAAGAAATAATTTATAAATCAATTAAAATTTAAAGTAATACTATAGTATTTGCAGGTGTAAATATGACATTTGTGAAGATTGTGATTATATTACAGCTGTTTTTCTTTGATGGTCAGACAACACTTTTTAAGGCTTTTCTAAGTGACCCATTGGCGCCGACATGTAACCGCTAGTACCAATGAGAGGTTCTTGTCACACATACGCGGAAACCAAACCTGTGATCGTCCAATCAGAGGTTTACCGCTCTACCTCTGCACTACAACCCCCCATCAGGCATAAATACACCTTAAATGCTAACCATAAGATTAAAGTGATTGAACCCTTGAACACTGGAGATGTCACCGGTGACAACAACTAAACAACACACACACACACTTTGACCTACTGTAACACAACGACTGTTTACACCGGGGTGTCAAACTTAATCGTACAGGGACTAAAATCCAAAACACTCCTTAGGTCGCGGGCCCAACAGGATAAACATTAATAAACACTCTAAAACTACATTTTTAAAGCTTTCAAAATGTAACTTTTTAACATAAAGAATAAAAACAGGCAGGAATATTATTCCAGAATTAATCAACTTAAACCTTTACTCTTCATTAGAATCTACTTTAGAAACAAGATAACATTGGGTCATTAATAACAATAAAATAAAATGATCGGATATAATTACCCAGAGGGCCAAATCCGATGTGAATTCGCAGAATCTGACGAAAGGAAAATCGACTTTTTAAATAGTCGCTTTTCTCCACGACAGGATCAATTGTTTTACGTTAATTACATAAACACTTCGCAAGTGTAAAATGTTGCATATTAATGCAAAGTCGCATTGAAAACGGTTGTAAAAGGTTCAGCAGGCTAAAGTACTTTAAGGGTTAAAGACCTAAAATTGGTGGGTGGGGGGTCCAAATCGTGTTGTTTTTAACTAATCTTTTACTTTGAGTCACTCCTAAGTTAAAATAAAATTAAAAAAGAACTAAAAAAATGCTAGTTTGTAGAGATCTTTAACAAAAAAAAAGAAAAAAAATTGGAAAAACATTTAAAACTGTTACATAAACTGTTCTTTGTTCAAATATTTGTGAATATTTAATATTTTTTTAAAAAAAGCTAAAAAGGAGGTACTGAGCACTATATGCAAACATTAAAGAAAGAAATAGATAAATAACCTGAGATAAACAAGTAAGTTGTGATTTAAAAAAAAAAACGTTTATTTTTTATTCTAATTTATTCAACAGTTTAGAAATCGAAGTGGTCAGAGTTACTGCTTTTACTGCCTTTCTTGTGTTTTAAATGATAAAAATTTAATTGACCAAATTGGTGCCTTCAGTGTCATAATTGAACGATTTGTGAGACCCAAATACCAGATTATAGATTCCAAAAATTTAATTTTGTGCATTTTAGTTTGTTTTTTAAAGCACAAATGAGGTTGAACTTTCACCAACAGAAACTCTGAGAGTTTTCTAGACGTTTCTGGACATTTTTAGCTCATTGAAATGAATGGTTTGAGTTCAGACTAAAAAGTAAATAAGACGTCTTTATCACCTAGACTCCTTTATCTCCTTAGCTCCGCCCCTTTAACACTATATCTCTTAATCTGTCTGTTTTACTCCATCCCCCTCCTGTTATTTCCCCCCTTCAATCCACAAATCAGGAGAAACCTTCTAGTCTTAAACATGGAAACTTTTTTTCTTCCATTTCTTTTCATTTTTCCTAAAATGCCGCTGTGGTTCTCTTCCCATCGCTGATTAAAACCAGGCCCCTCCTGACCCGGCGTGAACCCCCGCTTAAAAAAGGCAGCGGGTCACGGTGAAGGGAACTGTGTTTGGCATTTTCCAGAAGGGTCTTAAGTGCGTCTGCCATGATGCTCCTATAAAAGGTCACACTCTCAGCCTTCTGAGGATGAGAACATCCGTTTTACAGCAAATTAGCGCAAGAAGAGTTACTCAGAAGAGTTTAGTCTCCGAGGAGAATTGCAGTAAAAATGCCTGTGTGCTCTAGCTGGGAGCAAAGGTTAAAGGAATTGTTAAATCTTTGCTTCTTTTTCTCCGTAGTTGGAGAGAAACTCGAGCAAATAGAACAGTTTTCCTGTCTGCATTATTCTACCTGGAGCATTAATTCAATAATCTGTCCTGAATGTATTCCTGCATATGTGGTGCCAATCCCGTGGATGCGAGTTGGTGCCCTGTTGAGAGGTTTTGCTCGTAACCCTGTCGCCCTTCATCCACGTGATGCTCTCGCTCTCCAAGAGGACACGCTCTTTCGCTGCATTCCGCTCATTCCCGCTTGTTTGAATAAGGCGTTTTGGAACAAGGCGGATCAGCTTTCCTCATCTGGCAGGAAACAAAACTACAAGATCAAAAGGGAGTCTTCTGCAACCCAAGATATGGAAAAGTTTGAATATTACTAAGATTTAAAGGCTCAGATAGTGAATGAAAGTTTGAAAATTACAAGTTTTGTAATAATAAAACATTGGATTTTAAAGTCTTTCAATTTTATTTAACCATTTGATATTGTAGTTGTTGACGGCAAAAAAA
>NC_050513.1:4921233-4932059 GCF_002922805.2 Oryzias melastigma
AAAAAAAAAAAAACTAAATCTTTGAACTACTACACCTGTTCAGCCGTTTACGTAAGTATCGTAATTCAAACAGATCCTGAAGCTAATATTTAACAATTTATGCAACACTTTACGCTAGTAGCAAAGGTTCATTATTACAGTGATTATGGTCTTAAAATGTAGACACAAAAATAAAGGGTAAAGGGATGGTAAAGTGCATTAGTAAAGGTACAATAGGTAAACATTTACGGTAGGTGAGTGGTAAACCGTCCAGGGTAGTAAAAGTATAGTAGTAAATTGTTTAATATGTTAAAGGTAAAATATTTATGGGAATAAAGGTTTGGAAGGAAAGTGTTTGCCTTGTTAAAGACACTGTAGTAAAAGCATGATTGTAAAGAGTTTACTGTATTACAGGTACGGTAGTAAAAGTGTGATAGAAAAATGTGTACAGTAGTAAAAGTATGGTCGTAGAGTGTTTTCGTTAGTCAAGGTACGATAATAAAAATACAAGAGTAAAGTGTTTATGGTAGTAAAAATACAGTGGTAAAGTGTTTGCTGCAGTAAAGGTACGGTAGTACAGATACAATAGTAAAGTGTTTGCTGCAGTAAAGGTACGGTAGTACAGATACAATAGTAAAGTGTTTACCGCAGTAAAGGTACGGTAGTAATGTTACAGTAGTATAGTGTTTTCGGTAGTAAAGTGTTTACCACAGTAAAGGTATGGTAGTAATGTACAATATTAAAGCGCTTACGGTACCAAAAATGCAATGTAAAGTGTTTACCACAGTAAAGGTATGGTAGTAATATACAATAGTAAAGTGTTTACGGTAGTAAAGTGTTTGCCACCGTATAGGTACGGTGGTAAAGATGTTAAGTGTTTATGGTAGTAACGGTACGATAGTACAATGTTTACAGCAGTAAAGTGTTTACTGGAGTAAAGGTACAGTAGTAATATACTATGGTAAAGCGTTTACAGTAGTAAAGTGTTTACCACAGTAAAGGTACAGTAGTAATATACAACAGTAAAACAGTTGTGGTATTAAAAAAACCGTAGTAAAGCGTTTACGATAGTAAAAATACAATAGTTAAGTGTTTACCGTAGTAAATGTACGATAGTACAATGTTTACAGTAGTAAAGTGTTTACCGCAGTAAAGGTACGGTAGTAATATACAATAGTAAAATGTTTACGGTAGTAAAAATACAATGTAAAGTGTTTACCACAGTAAAGGTATGGTAATAATATACAATAGTAAAGTGTTTACGGTAGTAAAGTGTTTACCACAGTAAACACTGTACTTTTCTAAGAAATTAAACCAAATACCCTTCAAAAGCCAACACTTCTTTGAAATAATAAAGAATATTAAGTAAAAAAAAAGGGAAATCCAAACTAATTTAAGTACAATAAACCCTTCTCATATCTACAAGCACAGTTTGACTCTACAAAGTCGTTGTAAGCCAGACATCAACATGAAGGTATGAGCTTGAGATTTAAGGTCAATAAATAAATAGAACAAAGGCCTTCCATGATGCAAAGGACATTTGTCTGAGCTGAGCCGCCCACAGAGAGACTTGGATGAATGAGGAGTCCTTGGGTTACCTGCGCTTTAATCCTGAAGAGTGCTTTGGATAACCTCCAAGGGGTGAAGAAAAAAAAAAAACACCTTTCAAAGAATAACTATACCATGTGTCCTTTGAAGGTGGCATCACTTAATGGATCACGCTTCCCCACAATGCAAAGAGAAAACCCTTATTACATTATATGACATTAATATATATATATAGTGTGTGTTTGTGTGGGGGAGGGGGCATTTATAAGTCACAGATTTTGCAAGCAGTTCCGCTTAAAGCTAGGTTTCAGTATTCATCATGGATACACTTCAACTGTGAGAGACAGAACGTAAAAGGTCAGACGTTTCCTGTAGGACTTTAACATGTTTGGATACATTACAGCTGCTGTTCTTCCATGCAGATCTTCTAAACTTACCGCAGTATGTTATAAGGTTTGGAAGTCAAGTGTTTAAGTTAGTTAAGGTATGGCAGTAAAAGTACGATGGGTAAGTGTTTACAGCAGTGAAATTATAGTAGTAAATTATTTATGCTTGTAAAAGTATGGTTGTAGAATGTGTATTGTATTAAAGAGACAGTAGTAAATTATTTATGCTCGTAGAAGTATGGTCGTAGAATGTGTATGTATTAAAGAGACAGTAGTAAATTATTTATGGTAGTAAATGTTTGTTAGTAAAGTATTACGTTAGTAAAGGTACGGTAGTAAAACTACAATAGTGAAGTGTTTACAGTAGTAAAAGTACGGTAGTAAATTGTTTACCCTTGTAAAAGTAAGGTTGTAAAGTGTTTGCTGTATGAAATGTACGGTAGTAAATTATTTATGGTAGTAAAGTGTTTTTGTTACTAAAGGTACGGTAGTAAAACTACAATATGTAAGTGTTGACGGTAGTAAAAGTACGGTGGTAATATGTTTATGGTAATAAAGGCTTGAAAGCAAAGTTTCTGCGTTGGTAAAGGTGCGATAGTAACGTTATAACAGGTAGGTATTTATGGTACTAAAAGTATGGTCGTAAAGAGTTTAAATGTATCAAATGTATGGTAGTAAATTACTTACGGCAGTAAAGTGTTTGTGCTAGTAGGGGAAGGTAGTAAGTGTTAATAGTACTTTAGGTAAGGGTTTACAGTAGTAAAAGTATGGTAGTCAAGTGTTTACCTCAATACAGCTATGGCAATGGCGTGTTTATGGTAGTGCTCGGCTATATGGTAAAAATTGTATATTACTACATAAATAATTTTATATCACAATAACGATATATATCACGATATACCAAAAAAGGGTACATTTTCAGTTGGTCTCTGAAAAAATATTGACTTTTCTATCGCCCACACGATATATATCGTAATATCTCCCAGCCCTAGTTTACTGTAGTAAAAGTATGGTTGTAAAGTGTTTACTGTGTTATTCCGTTCAGGTTTTCTCCAGAGCTGTAATATTTTGGGGCTGGTGCTTAACAACACAGACTTGATTGTGGTCTGGAGACTGGCTAAACCACTACCGGACCTTGAAATGCTTTTTACAGAACCACTCCTTGGTTTCCCGGGCGATGTGTTTGAGATCATGTCATGCTAGAAGTGTGAAGATGGAAGGTGGTATTTGTCCAAAATCTCCCCATATATGGATCCATTCATTCTTTCCGTAAAACAGATCAGTCGCACTATCCCCTTAGCAGTAAAGCAGCTCCAAAGCATGATGATGCTTCTTTTTTCCTACTATGTACACGGCAAGTGGCGTTTATACCAAAGACCACATACTTAGAAGATCCAATTAATACAGGGAACAATTGGAGGACAGAAGAACATCTGCACCATTATTCAATAAAAAGTATTTAAATTAAAACAATGTTGAAGTGCATCTATGATTAACATTACAGCCCTCTCTAATTGTTTTTAGAGAGACAACTTGGCTCATAGGGTAAAATGGGACAGGACATGGTAAATGATGCACCAATAGATATTTTGGTAAAGGAAGTGTTATGGTATGGACTAATGTTGTTCTTACCAAGGGAATTTCCACACATTGGGCATTTATTCAGAGAGAAATTGATAGGAGAATATACTGCAAGTGGAGCCTCCATTGTTTCGGTTGGAGACCTTTATGTCAAATCAGATAGGTGTTGATCAGTGAATTACGTCTAGAATTTCAGAGTTCAGAGAATACAATAGGCTAACCAGACAAAAGCAAAGATAGATGTACCTCCATTTCTCAAACAAGGACGACTTTGGTCATAAAATCCAACAAACAAAAGCAGACGTAGTATCTAAATCTCTAACACCATGAATCTAAAGTCCTTGCGGCTGCTTATATCTACCGTATTTAAGCTCTTGGTTAAAATCCAAAAGGCCATGCCCAAATTCAATTAAGAATTTCCTCACAGTAGCAAAATCAAACATGAAAGTGGTTCTTTCTAAGGCTATAAAATACATTTCCACTACGCATGTTTACATGGGAAGAACAGCTTTGGGTGTAAACGGTTCAAAGGACACAGAATCCACAATGGTATCATACAGTTTATACACTTTTTCACACTTTAATGCAAACCTAAGATAAACATCAAACTATTATTTGACACAGACCTTCAAATTTAACATCCCTGAGCAGGAAAAACAACTTTTTTTTTTAATAAGAAACCCTAAACCATAGACTCTTTGGCTAGTCAGCTATGTATTATTTTAGGGCGTTCTTTTGGTGTCGGTTTGGAACACACCACGCTGGAAGGGAAGGTTTGGAAAATAAGGTTTTTGCTCTTACTGGGAAGCTGTTTTCCAAATCTTTAACAACTGATCCCACGTCAACTGGCACAAACCTACAACCCACACAGTCTTTTTTTTTTCTTTGACTCAAGTTATTTCAACTTCCTTCTAAATCCCAACTAAATTCCCTTATCATTCCCCCGCGCCTGATCTAACAACTAAAGCGA
Source organism: Oryzias melastigma (assembly GCF_002922805.2). Classification (NCBI taxonomy): domain Eukaryota; kingdom Metazoa; phylum Chordata; class Actinopteri; order Beloniformes; family Adrianichthyidae; genus Oryzias; species Oryzias melastigma. Next base: position 4,925,698 of record NC_050513.1, read on the forward strand.
TAGAACACACTTAAACCGACTTCACAGGAATTCCCTTAATCTAATTGAAATCTCTGGTCATTGCGTTCCTCTGCGGTTCGTTTTCTGGTCCTTATCAGATCCAAAAGCAACAGTTTACTTGGTGCTTTAGGCCCGGTTCTGGACTGCAGACGTTTCTTCATATTTTAGAGTCCGGTACAAAGGGTGGAGTTCAGGCCCAGTGCTAAGAATAACAACATCCCACTCCTGCAACCACATCTCTCTCCCCCCACTCTTCCCTGGGGCAACATGTCAGGGATTATTCGTTATCCAGCAACCACTGAGCTGCGGGCTTTATAGCTTTCATACCGCATGAGCTGTTTACATCTGAATAACAGTTTAGGCAGATTGTTTCCATTTTTCTGTTAAGCACAATGGCCAGGATTAAGAGAGCCGTCCGCATCGCCTCACAAAGACCTGATCGGTGACGCATGGAGAAAAACTGTGACCAAATACAGCCGAACTGCTCGCGGTGAAGGGACCTGTCTTGCATCTTGAAGATTATTTTAAACCTTTTTTTTTCTAGTGGGACACACACACAAAAAAGAGAGGGGAGTTTATGATTAGCTGCCAAAACAGCTGACATTTAAAGGTAGAAGTCAATTGTGAGGAATGCCACGGGGGATATCCTAAAAATCAAATTTAATACAGAAAGATTCCCTTTATGGCTTTTTATCATAGAAAATCCATTATTCCTTTAAACAGCTCTAAAGAAAATTCTCGGTCCATTTTTCCTTTTACCCATACTTCCAAACACTTACATTTCTGGAGATCCCAAATCCTTTTATCATCAAGCAACGTAGCACAAACTTTGTAAAATTAGTCAGAGAGTTTGAGCTATAGGGTCTTTAACAGCAAAAGGACATGATTAGATCAACAACACCTTTAACACCACGATCTCCAAACTTTAGCTTCAGTGTTGACACTCTTTCAATTCTTCAACCAACTATGGAATCATGAATCAGATGATTCTAGGGGTAAATTGAGACATCGATTAGCCGATATATTGCGATATATTGAAATATCGTGATATAACGGTATATGTTATACAGAACACGGAACCTCTCTAAGCAGCTCTACAAAACAACAACGAGATCTTTCAAGATCCAACTTGTGTTAAATGTATAGTCGGCCTTGTGGTTTTTGCTGTTACGAGACATTTACTACTTAGTTTTTACTAATGTATACTATCAGTATACAGTTGTAGTGCTTGATGTTGTGATCATTGAATAAAATGAATGTTACAATTTTATGACAATGTGAGATGTATTAAAATTCAGGTAGAGTTTTTTTCTAAGTTATATTCTTAAAAAAATGATAGTCTTGGGATATATTGTGATATGTATCGTATCGTGAGATACGTATCGTGTTGCCAATACAAATCCCTAGATGATTCACATTGATCGCCCACACAATCGGTTACTTACGATATGTCAGAGAGAGTGAGTTATTTAGGTGTCACCTGCAACATTTCCATTGTTAAAGAGTTAAAATAGTAACATTTATTGCATAAACCAAATAAGATGTCTAAATTACCAAACATTTTACCTTTAGAGTCTTATTCAACCTCTATGACACTTCTTTAAGAATTGATCTATGATCAGAACACACAAAAGTGTGAATACCTTGAGACCTGTTTGAATGAAATTGGTCTTTTTAACATGTTCTTGTTGCATTTTTCTAATAACGGAGGACATATATAAAAAAATGACGTAGATAGATATCTTTAGGTACAATGACATTAAAAGTGCTTCCTGGTCAGTGGAACACTCATACTTAAAAACAACCCATGGTAAACCTACCACTAAAATAATAAATAATCCATGAAAATACATGAAAAGTGCTAGTAACTAAAACATGGAAATTAAAACAATTTTTGCTAAATAAAAAATAGGTCACTCAATAGGTGTCAAAATTGTTAAAACCAAAAATATATAATAAAGATAATAAATAAATAATAAATATGAGAAAACATCCACTGTGTTACAGTTTACAGGAAGTAAAATTGCATTTCTGAGTATTACTTTGATTCAAATTGCTATAAATCAGGAGCAGACGAAAAAAATAGGCAGCTTGAATTACACACTGGACAGGTTACAAGCTCCCCTCAGCAATGGGGAGGGGAAGAGGGGGCGGGGTTGTCCCACGCCAATGCACAATCATGATTAAAAGACCACTGGGAACACTTCAGTAAAATGTAAATGTGATGCAAATAAAAAATAATTTACAAATAAAACTGTTTCTGAGTATTCCTTAATCAAATGGTATTGGATCAGAAAACCGGATGCTTGAAAATTCTCGGATTAATAAAGCAGATACTGAAATGGGCGTGCTGAAGTCTCCCCTCCCCCCAGCCCACTCACAGTTAAGTGTGCGAGACATGATGAGCGTTGATCACTCCTGCTGTAGAGAAACTGTACGAGTGGATTGATCTTGACGTTATTATTATTATTATTAACCTTTATTTAACCAAAGTGGATCCCATTGAGATTCAAAGCCTCTTTTTCAATTTTAGCGCTACTAATGCTAGCTTGAAGCTATCAGCTTGCAGAGTTCTCCATGACCTGCAATAACAGTCCAGAATTGTATTTCTAGTAAACTACTTGTTGTAGTAGGACTTTAATAGTGCTTTTGGACTTGGGTAACCCAGTTGATGACTTAAAATCGATAGAATTGACAAAAATGTCCCTTTTTTTTAGGGGTTGCTATGATGTGACCTATAAAATATTTTCTCTACTATTTCCATACTTCACCCTTTTTTGATTTACACTGGTTTTGCTTTTATTTTAACTTTCTTTTTATATTTAGAGTTAAAAATGTGACAGAAAATTCATCTTTGATCAGACTGTAGAGAACTGGACCAGAGTTCACTTGCAAGTAGACCTGGACTCTGGATTTTAGATGGAATAGCTTTATTTTATTAAACTTTTCTGCCAGATAAAATAGACTTTTCAAGGAAAAGGCGCCATGAGCTCAATGTTTATGGCCCCTGAGACTTTATACAGATTAAAACAAGATTATTTAAAAATTTGGAGTTTGTTTTTGGACCTTCCTGTTTAAAAATGCTTCTCTGGGAATTTCATTTAGCCTCAATGATATCAGTCAGTGCAAAACAAACAGACTCCGCCCCCAGATGTCGAGCGATTGGCCGCCTCAACAGCAGGACGGCTCACTGGGAGATTTGAATCCAGAAAAGGGGAGGAGGGGAAGCGCCGAGGGGGCGGTGCGTGGGTTCGTCTGCCTCGCTCGCCGCGTAAGCCCCTCTCTCGGGTCAGGATGGAAAAGGCTCGCACAGGCAGAGGAGGGAGCGTGTCATGAGAGGTGATGACGGAGGTGTATCCGAGAGCGCTGCCGTTTCAGCCATACTTTCTGCATCCCAAAGAGTAGAGAGAGAGAGAGAGGTCCACAGACAGCTGCCAATCTCCTTCTCCGACTCTCTCTCCACTTCTTTTCTCACTTTGTCTGTGGATGATGGGATTTTAATCATGTGGAAGGTAAGAGCGGCAAAAGAGCTCCTCTTTCTGCTCCTCTTTGGTTAACTTGTGTCTGTGAACCTTTGGGGGATTCCCGCATGCTTCAATCTCAGTGGAAATGAGAGGGAGAGCCAGAGTTACTGGAATGATAATGACAGAGCCGTGGCTTTAGAGGTCTGTGGAGCCATCTGTGACACGGACATGGAAAAAAAAATTAAAAAAACTTCTCCTATCTGTACATTTAAACTCTGGGTATGCAAGACTTTAAAGTCCGACTTTCAAGAGTCTATTTGCGTAAATGAGGTCGTCCTGACCACTAATTGCGTGCTCGTAATAGAGGATCTGCTCCTGTGTGCGGAGTCATGTTAGACACACATGGGTGCATTCCTGCGTAGATGAAGAACTGAAGCGTGTGTGCGTGACAGCTGGCTCATTGTGAGCGCTGAGCCTTCACACCTGCTGTAGGATCAAAGACGTCCCCAACCCAGGAAGATCTTAAGACTTGAAGAACTCAAACGTATGTTTGGCCAAAAGCTCTAAACGTGTCCTTCCGAAGACTCCAAACAAAAGGGTTTGTGTTGACGTTTGAAGCGACCAATATAGCAACAATACTATTGTTCCTGGTGACTTTCCTGTTTCCCATGACACCAGGGAGACGTTCCTCGTCTCTCAAATCAGTTTCGTCTCTTTTATTCCTTAGAACAAAGGAATTAAGACGAACCACCATCCTTTACGACTCTCGGCTTTGATCCCAAGGTTAAAAACGAAAAACTTTGCTGCAAGCTTAGCGTCTTAGTCACCACCGTTGCATCCGAAATCTCCCGGTTTCGTACCCATGCATGATAAAGCAGCGGGGGGATGACTCATGAAGTGCTTATCTTAGCATAAACTGGATAATTCGATCTTCAAAGTAATAGCAGACGCCCACTTCAGTCGCTGGAGGCGGAAACCGCTAATTGCTATCAAAACATCTTTGGAGGAAAAAAAGGGGAAACGACGTGCTTGGAAGACAGTTCCTCTCTTTGGGTCCATCTTTTGTTTCCAGTTCATTTTGCACGCCACGGTGCTTTGTTTAATAACCGTTCCAGTGAGATGTGTGAAGTTGTCATGGAAACATTTAATTGTGAAGGGGTTGATTGAAACTTGGCAGCTCAAACTTTCAAAGTTTGGCCAAAAGTTTCATACATCTGCATTTTGACTTTTCCTGGAAAGCAGATTTTAGACCATCTTTAGATAAAAGTCAATTTTATTGGGTTAATACTAAACATTTGAACAAGTTTAAAAAGGAATTTTTCTTTATTATTCCTCTTTTGATATGTTGGATGGTATAAACAACCAGATTTATCTCAATCTGTAATTTTATTTAATGGCAGCCAACCATCCTGTCCTTAAATCCTTGATACCTCAAACATTTTACTCCATCTTGTCTCAAAACTGAGAAAACTGATGCACAGAAAGGAACTTAGACAGAACTATGTCCTTTAATGTTGTTGACATTTTTAGAGAAACTCATTTTTAGCCACTAAGTCATAGTGTTTTAGACTAGAATTTGTCAATTCCACCATATTTTCTGCACTATCAGACAAACTAATTATTATTATAATTTTTTTAATGACAATGCAGTTTATAATCCGGAGCGCCTTATATGTGTATTAATTCTGGTTGAGTTTACAAATGTCGAGGAACACAGTGCTCTGAAAATGCCAATCTGTTGTGCATTACAGTAATTATGTAAATGCAGCTAACATGTCGGACTATGTTTTTTATTGTTACGAACGAGGTTGGGAGTTTGTGTGGTCAAAGTTTTTCTTAACATCAGTCTTTTTTATCCTGCTACAAACAAGGTTGAGAGTAATAGTAAACAAGCTAATGCAGCTAACATGTAGCATTGTCGGACTGCTTTTTATTTTTTATATTAACATGGTTGACAGTTAGCGTAGTCAAAGTCAAGTTTGTTTTACCGTTATCTGTTTCTTTTTTTAAGTGTTATAAATAAGGTTAGGAGTTATAGTAAACAGGCTAATGTAGCTAGCATGTAGCAGTGTCAAATTGTGTTTTATTTCTTTTATGCGTTACTAAGGTTGGTTGTTGGTAGTCAAAGTATTGTTTGTTTTAATGATATTTGTCTGTTTTTTTATTTGCTGCCAACAAGTTTGGGTCTTACTGTGAATATGCTAAGGCAGCTAACATGTAGCTGTGTCAGAATTTGTTTTTTGCTATGTGTTGCTAACGAGGTCGGGTGTTATTGTGAATAGGCTAATGTAGCTAATACGTAGCGTTGTCGGACTATCTTTTTCATTGTTACTAACGAGGTTGGGAGCTAGCGTAGCCATAGTCACGTTTATTATACCCGGTAACATTATGCTTTTTGCATATTGCAACAAATGTTGGGAGTCATAGTAAACACGCTAATGAAGCTAACATGTAGCAATGTTGGACTGTTTTTTTGTTACTAACAAGATTGGGAGTTAACATAGTCATAGTAACGTTTGTTTAGTGGTATCAGTCTCTTTTTTATGTGTTACAAACGAAGTTGGGAGTTATAGTAAACATGCTAATACAGCTAACGTTGTCGGACAGTTTTCTTTTGTTACTAACAAGGTTGGGAGTTGTTTCTTGGCCAAAAGCTCTAAACGTGTCCTTCCAAAGACTCCAGACAGAAAAAGGAAAAGGGTTTTGTGTTGACGTTTGAACCGACCAATATAGCAGCAATACTATTGTTGAAGAGCTAACATATTCTCATTCCCAAACACGCTAACGCAGCTAACGTGTAGAAGTGTCTGACTATTATTTTTGTTACTAACAAGGTTGGGAGTCATTGTAGTCCCAGTCATATTTGTTTTAGTGGTAGCCTATCAGTCGGGTTTCTTA
>NC_050513.1:4932149-4932417 GCF_002922805.2 Oryzias melastigma
TAAGAAACCCGACTGATAGGCTACCACTAAAACAAATATGACTGGGACTACAATGACTCCCAACCTTGTTAGTAACAAAAATAATAGTAAAACACTTCTACACGTTAGCTGCGTTAGCGTGTTTGGGAATGAGAATATGTTAGCTCTTCAACAATAGACTAATCGGGTCATGCGCAAAGTGGATGTAAAGCATCTTAACCATCATTAACTTTAAACTAACTAAAAACTAGATATATAACATTGATCAACAATGCTAGTGTGAATGCTA
>NC_050513.1:4932429-4947370 GCF_002922805.2 Oryzias melastigma
AATAGCCTAAAAAATGAGAAAGAAGCCAAAATAGTCCAAAAAGCTAACATAATGCCATTATAACTTTCAACTTTACTACACTCCGACTCTGTGTACTATAAGTAACGACTAAAAGACTATTTCAATAGTCGATTAGTCGACTAATCGTGGCAGCCCTACTAACATGTACGGCGTTACAAACTATATCTAGAGTTACTGTGAACGAACACCATAAAGTCTAACTGACAGAATTATTTCTGACTTTGTTAAGACGCTTAACACGCCATATAGTTCAGTGGACCTTGACATATGTTTCAAAATAAGCCATTTATTAGCACAGTAATTAGGGTAATTGTTTTTTCCCCAAGTCATTTTTTTAAATAGGGGTAAAAAAAAAGTACATTTGCTTCAGTGTCTTTACCTTTTAGGAAGTTATGACATTAGCAAAACCTGGTCTTTAGAAAAAAGAAAAAAAGAAAAGGTCAACAAAGATTGTTGAACCAAGCCAAACGGGGTAGCTTGTAGAGCTACGGCTTATGAGCAACCTTTTTAATAAGAGGACGGTCTTCTGATTTTAAGGTCAAAAATGAAAAAATTAGCAGCAACTCATAGCAAAGATCTTCTCAAGACACTAGTAAATAAATGTAAAAAATGATTAAAGTTATAATCCAGATCAATCGAGATTAGTCTTGGCTGTTATATTCCAATTAGATAAAAAACTCTCAAAACTGCTTTTTAAATTGTTCCACATTAGTGACTTAGAGACTACATCCAAGGTCTGAGCATTCGACTACACCAGAGGGGATGACTAAATCTTCCAGCAGAACCTGATACATCATTTAGCCAAAAAGTAAAAAAAAAATGTAATTACTATTTAACACTTCAGCACCAGTGAAGACCTAAATGAGGCCTATGAGACCTAAATAACACAGTTTTCAACATACCATAAGTGTTCTACCGTTTACGGAATCAATGTGAATCAGCTGGTTCTAGTGTGGAGAGAATTAGCTTTTTATACCAGCTGTCCACCGATATACTGACGTAAAGTATTGCTTATCTGTGCAGAAACTGCGTAACTGCATAATCTGCATTAATTAGTTAAAGGGTTGTAATAGTCGAAAGAATGTCACTGGAGCTACAACTTTGGTGTTAAGGGTCGCCAGTGGATTCACCTTTAAAACCCAGACATTTAAATCTTTATCAAAACATAAATTTCTTTAGATTTTCACAGGAAATGGTTTGAGATATCTCTACATTTATTTTATTAACTTTTTTAACTCTTAAAATCTTTCGACTATTGTAACTCTTCAATCGTTTACACAATCAATGTAATTTTTGCCAATATCCAATGCTTTACGTCATGAGTTGCATATGGAATCCATTTTAAAAATCTATTTTTTTATGTGTCAGAATCAGCTAATTCCCGTTGATCGTGGAAATGGTCAAAGAGTTACGGTATGTCGGAGAGCCAATACATTCTCATTCCCAACACATGGTTAAGGACCCCTCCGAATCACTTTTAACCGTTTTGGGTGTCCCTAACTCATTGTTTTTTTGGACGTGCTGGCTGTTCCCATTAAATCAGGGGTCCCATCGTTTTGTCGGACGCGGTAAAAGACCCCTACCTTCCTGGGACGGGGTGGTCCTGGAGCCCTACCTCTTTGGGGGGGCTGTATGGAGTGTGCACTTACCTCTGATGGAGGGTAGGGTCCTAACCCGATAGCCTAACCCTAGCCTGATCTGAGCCCGGTACTGCATCAAGAACTGGTACTGATCCAGGTCCGATACCGGGTTAAGGTTAGGGTTAGGATACCGGTACCAGTTTGCACTCTGGAAGTAAGGGAGCCTTGATTTACTTGGAACAGTCGGCACGTCAAAAAAACGACGAGTTGGGGACACCCAAAACGTCAATTTTTGCCGTGGAGGGTTCTTAATTATCTGTCCAAACCTGACGACTAGGGACTGAGAATGTGTTGGAAGAGCATTGGTGTTGTTCAAGCCATCTCGGGTCCTAAAGAACTATGGTATTTTTGATGGTCGTAGTGATGACTTTTGAACACTTTGTGGCTATTTGTGGTTACGCTTTATCTGAAAACTAATATTTTGATTTAACTCACCTACAATCTTTTCTTTCTGTTTGAATTAAGCTTAATATTTATTTTGGAAGAATGCCTTTAGAGGAAAAAAAAAGACATGTGTCCTAATCTAATAACTAAAAATGCCTACTAGAAATCAGATATCAAAGAAATCATGAGAAAAAAACGGAACGCTACTTGGACAGTCCCGTTTTAATCCGAGCTGTTTGCCAAATCACACGTCCCTTTTACAACTAGTCCTCGACTTAAAGCTCTACATATACAACTTGATAAGAAGGAGATTACTGCAGCATACTTCCTATTTGCCCCCCAAACAACTCGCATTAAATTGCAAAATCTTGCGTGCTTTGCCGCATGAGCCTCACAGATGCCACACGGCTTCATCCCTCCAGTGCTCTCTTCATGCATACACACTCTCCAGATTTGTGGAGACAGTTTTTGTCTTGACAGTATTTCTGTGATGAAAAAGTAATACATAGGAACTGTAGAGCGCACGTCATTAAAGTATCCAAATACTTGAGACGACTTGTTCTCCGACCACATAGATCAAAAGGCAGCAAAAGATTATGCAAACTGAAAGCTTTTATTTTGACGAGTTGAGCAGTTTTGATAATCAGCGTTTAGTTCTAGACGGAACTCCTTAAACCCCAACAGGTCTGTCATCCTTTTGCGTGGATGCATCTCGTCAGGGTGAAGATCAAAGACCCAGTAGAAACGTCTCCTCACAAACACCCGTTCTCGCCTCCTATAATCTCCAGCCCCAAACATCACGTCAAATTTCACATGTGCCCAATCTGGGTCACAAAGGGAGACAGACTCTGCCACACACGATCGCTAATAGCCCTCCGCATCCCAGACAATGGCCGGCCAATCCTGTTAAGCGTGACTGACCACTTCAGACCATGAAAGGCTGGGATTGGTCACAGGCGGGATGGCAGGAAGCGGATTAGGGATCAACGAGGCAGGGGTGGCTGAAATCAGACAACACATAGGAGCATGTGTGTCAACAGTTAGGGCTCCTGACTGATTCAAGAGAAAGCAGAATCACGCTTTGGTAAAAGAGGAAACCGATTTGTCACAGGACAGTTTCAAGTATTTTGGACTCCTGCTTATTTCAAAAGGAGCTTTGGTCAATCGTGGCCTCCTAACTGGTGGTAATTTACCAGTTCCACCTCAGGTTCAGTTGTGGTCAGCAATCCATTGGGGTCAATAGATTGCTTAAGGCCGCCATACTTGGGACAAACACTAATGGGTATCTGTCCAAATAAGTTTAATCCTCCAACTTCCACGACTTCAATCTTTACAGCTGGCGGGACTTCGACCAACAACCATTTATCCGATGCAGTGACTTATCCGTAATCACTATACGACCATTGCCTCAACGTATAGTGTTTCCATCAGCTAAAGGACACTTCTCGGGGTTACATTTTCATTTCCAACTTAAAAAAAGGTGTTTTTTTCTTTGCATTTGTTGACATTTTAAAACTCTATAAAACTCATAAATCCAAGTTATGTATGAACTCTCCTAAAAGGCGCCCCCTTGTGGTCACAGGTTGACAAAAGTGAAACTGATCAGTCAAATCAATGCACTAAATTCAGAATTTCTATGTTTCTTGGCAAAATCTGTCCAAGTTTTTTGAATCGATACACACTTAAACATAGACTATTTGTTTTGGAAATATTTTTTGACCATTAACCCTTGTTTATTTTTTATTTACCGTCTCCTTTTACCTTATATTTATGTACTGGACTGCAATGACCATACCGGTTATGTCCAAATTCTCAGCCCAATATCAAACTACTAAAAACAGTGGACACCGTTCACCAATTTTTTTATTTTTTTATTTTTTTTTACGGCTAGTATAACGTCACTGATTTCACGAAGTGAAAATGAATTAAGTCTATTTATGACTCCACTGTGTTCTGATGATGAAACGTTATTAATGAAAATAAATAAAAACCCCATTTAGTAACATCTACAAAAAAAAAAATCTACAAACCTAAACTCCTTTATAAGGATTTCATTCTATCTTCTACCAACTTCTCGAGCATCACTGAGAAGCTACTATGATATTCTATTTAAAAGTTAGATTTTTAACTAAGTTAGCATTGCGAGGTCTCAAAAAGGAGCATTCCCTGTTGGTCACACATTTTAACCAGAATATTGTAAAAATGTACTGCAAGTATCCCTGACTCAAGCTGAACGTAACGATACGACATACAATATGAAGGTATTAGGAATGTGGGCGTGGTTAACAAAAACCCTCCGTTTCCAAAGATACCCAAAACTTGACTTTTTGCAGATTCTCATTAAAGATTTCAGAGTTTTAGCCACTTTTATTAAAACTTTTTTTTGTGTTCAGGATTAGCTTAAAATGCTTCAAAAGAGGGTAAACGCTTTAGTCAAGGATACGGACAAAAGGGTCCAGATTTGTGAAACTGTTAAGACTTTTACAGACCAGTGTTTACATTTGACCACAGTTAGCTTAATTCACATTGATAGTGTAAGGAGTTATGGTATGCTAAAGAACATTGTAGGCTTTGACAGACATCTCCGGTGTTAGGTTCAAGCTTAAAACGCCGTAAAATTGTTAGGTATGCCGGTTATATTAGTGTCTTCTACAAAAACAATAGTATTTTCTGACCGAAATGTGCAGTGATGGTGATGAGGTTGTTGTTGTTGTTTTTGTTCCTGTTCGGCTGAAAAAAATCATCTGAAAATCGGCTGTAACCTTCCGGTTACTGATTTTCAGCCGCCATCTTGTCTGCCACCAGGTCCCCCTCTTTTGACCAACAAGTCACAGACTTCAAATGTCATGTTACAAACAATCCACAAAGAAAAAAAGTTAACCAGACTTATTATTAACCCTGACTATGAATTGGTTTCAGACGAGGGATAAACAGATCCCGGACGAGCCCCCAATTTACACTCCTTTATGGGCTAGCTCCACGATAGGTAATTCCAGGCCTCAAAGGCCGCACTGTCTGCATAATTCCCAGATATCCAAGCCATACTCATGACTGATTACCTGGTTCAAGTGTGTCCAGCCAACAGAACCTGCCAGAGCTGGATATTGCGGCCCTCGAGGCCTGGAGTTGCCTATCCCTGATCTAGAGGATCTGGGGAATAAAATATAAGTGAACTAAGAAAAAAATGTGACTTTGCAGGTCATACTTAATTTTACACACCCTTTGTCGTTTAGATGTTATAGTCACCACGTATGTTCAGAACATATTGAGAGAAAAGACAAAGCTGTAAATCTTTTATACTCTTCAGCTACATTTTTAATGAGAACTGCCACAGAATGACAGTGGGTTGGACTGTCGTATCACCTGCTCTGTTAAAGTGAGTTGGAATTTAAACCCTTTAGGTAGAGATTGGAGCGTCCAGATGACCACTGGGTCAATGGGATCAGGGGTTAGTGAGGTTTCAGTTATCTACTCATGATGGAAGCTGCTTATTTTTCTCCCTTAATTTTATCTTAAAACCCTACAAGCAGATGTTGGATCTTTAAAGTTCTTCAAGAGATTGAGAGAAGCGAGTGCCAAACACTTTGGCTTTTTGTCATCAAATTTACTCAAAACTATCTAATTTCATAATCAACTGGAAATGTTTTCTTTGAGTTGGGACTTGACAAACTCGGACAGGCAGCCATCGTGTTTACACTCAGAGGTTTCGCCTTCCTCCAGTTTCCCCGGCATGTTTACTAGTTTCCATCTTTGGCGAGTCGAGGGAGGGAAGTGGAACGGGGAGATGGTAAAGTGACACACACAGTGTATGCTGATTATGTGAACCAGGTCAATGGAGTTGACCTACTTCTTGGATCCGCACCACGGACTGCCACGGCCGCTCTCGTCAAAGCACCAAACAGACCCCTTCATCCAAGTGTGTATTTTAGTGAAGGAGTCGGCGGTTTTTGGAAGCACTCACTGTGTTTTTATTAAAAGTTGTGTTGTGGTGGAGTCCAGCCAAAGGAAAATTCACATTTTCTCACTCGGTTTAATTGACTATACTCTAGTATTTTCCAAAACTGAAGTGCAATTTTATTTTAGAGGTTAGAAATTCCCCTAAAAATGTATCTAGAAACAAAAACCTGTGTAGATTAAATTCATGAAAGGTTTCATCCAACCTGTTTGGGTTGAATCAGTTTTTTCAGAAAAAGGACAGAATGAGTGGCTATGAAAATTTCAGCAGCTTAAACTGTGAGTGGAAGATGAAAGCTGCTACCTTCATGGATCCAGAGTTAATGAAAGATTCAGAGGCTTCTGGGGGCAGACAATCCCAACACAAACAGGAACAAAGATCAAAAGTTGAAGGAGCTTTAATATGCAGGATTAGGCTCATCTTGATTTCATAGATATTCCAGGAAATTGGCACTTAACCAAGTATTAGTAATTTAAATATTAAATTTTGCTTTAGAAAACTGTGTTTGAAGTACCTATCCACCTGCTGAGTCATGTTTTCATAAACTAGTTCAGTCATGATCATATTTCTTTAATTTTTTTATCAAATCTGTCTTGTTTTTTCTCAAATACCATCAGTTTCAAGACTCCAAAACAAACAAAAAAAGGAATTGTCAAGTTTTTAAGTTTTAGAACCCACGTCTCTAGTTTCTTTTCCCTGTGGAATGTTCTTTAAAGGGTAACCAAACAATAAATCAAGGTATTTTGTCTGTTGACTTCTATAAATGGGGTTTTAGAAGGGCTTTGACTATTTAAAATGAACGTTCCTGAAATTATAGCTAAGAACCGTCCGTGTGCTGCTCCCTACAGATTAAAATGAGGTATTACAGTTGATATTTGTGATTGACTGGTGTAAGTGCGTCATTTCAGAAGTTTGACGTCATCATGTTCTGCAGCTCCGGTATAAAAGCCACGTCCATCTTTGATTCTGTCATGGTCGCCCGTTAGCATGTTAGCTTTAGCATAGCTCGTAGCTGTATTGCTTTTGGTTGTCAAAAAGCAGCAGAGTGCTTAGTTAAAACCCCTTACCCGTTTTACCATCGATTCTCTATGGTATTCCAAAACTCAACGGTTGTAATATACTTTCAGCCTCCGGGTGGCGCTGTTAGCACTTTATTTTTCTGCAGCTATGGGTGAAACAACCCACAAGTGAGTCAGCCCTGGGCTCTTTTTTTTTAGAAATTCCCAAGAGCCTTCACGATCACTTCCTATGCTGCCTTTTTTAGCTAGCCGAGATGGAGCGATGACGGCAAACGGATAAAGTCAAAAGATCAGTTCCGTATCTCTCATTAGAATTCTAGTTTGCTGTTTGTTAAAGGTTTTAAAGACTTGTTTTTTATTCTTACTGATGTGTATTACCTTAATGATGATTTAAATGATGAGTTGTCATAGTAACGGATACAGAACTAATACCCAACCCAAGACTAACCAGCGTAATTGGCAACGTCTAACAAAAACCCTTAGTAAACACATGTAAACAACTGTTTTGGACCTCTGAGATCAAAACTCTCGTATTAGTACTAGTTTTTACCACCTTTTTTGGGTTCTATGTACAAAATGTTTGGTCATTGAACGATTGTTGAGAGTTAGACCAATCAGAGACACAAATTTGATAGTACATATAGTATGTATTCGGCCTCTGTGTTTGTTTTTCAAATAAAGATAAATCGAGGCCACTCTACTGACATGATGGTAATCTGTATCCTGCAAAGACACTAGCAATAACCCAAATGGTTTCTGTTTCATGCCTAAATCGCGAGATTTGCACGCGGACATAGGCTAGACATGTGCTTGAACACCATTGGCTATTCTTGAATGCACCAAAGTGTATGTAGCACAAGGGATACAAAGCAGCATTGCAATAACTCTTTTTTTTTTTCTAGATAATGAATCTAAAGCTAGTTTCAAAGAAACTAAATGTGGAAGTGACCAGGAGTTCTATTATCACTTTTCCATGGACTCCCTCCATCCAATCACATAATGATGTCATAAAAGGTATAAAGGGTTTTTGGGGGGTAAATGTGGTGTTATGAGGAGGTTTAAGAAGCTTGTTAGTGTATGAAACATTAGATCAATCAACACAAGTCCTATAATTTGTAAGACTTAAAATTTGTACTTTTCATCAAATTCTAGTTTTGGGTTGATGGTTTCCTCAACTCAAAAATTTGAAACTAATATTTTTAAATGTAACAAATGGTTGAATTGTGTTCATTGATCCAATGTTTCACTTTTTACAGTATACCAGGACTTTTTCTTCTGTTTTTTATTATTATTATTATTATTATTATTATTTCTTGGTCAGTACACATTTAGCTCAATATGACCCCCACTGTGTGACATTATATCAAAAAACCGGTAAAATCAAACAGAAAAAACAATCTTGTTGATGATACATATTATGATCTTTGGTCAAAAAAATTCTGTCTATAAAATCAATATACATACAGATAGTTTTATATATTCTATTGTTTTTTTTTCTTTAAAAATAAAAAATAAAAAAAAAAAATTTATTTTAACACAAAAAACTAAATAGTGTTCTAAAGCTACTAAATATTACTCAGTCAGCATTTATTTAGGAAGGTGTTGACCAAAAATGAAAGGAAATTGTTGGCCAAATACCCACTAGAACAAGTACTTTAACAAAAATAAATAAATAATAATAAATCAAAAAAGCTCAAAAACGAAATTCTAGCTTAAAACTAACCATTACAGATTAAAAAAAATAACAAATAATATATTGAAAAGTACCTTCTTGATCAGTTTATAAAACATTTTATAAACATTTTAAAACCTTTTATTTTAATTACATGTGATATTTGGTCAGTTTAAAACATTTTTATTAGAATTAAGAGTATTTTAAAGGTTAATAAAGCCTGACAGCTGTTTCTAAATATACTAAGAATATAAAGTTTTCTACAGTTTCTGTTTGATCAGGCCTGAAAATGTTGCTGATTGAACCAACACATTCTCTCTGAGCCTTTTATCGCCCCCCTCTGAAACATCTCGGTACTGCCACTGTGGAGATCAGCCTGTCATGCACGGTATGGCAGCTCAGTCATGTGGCAGAAAGTGGAGAAAAACAAACATCTTGAATTCTTTTTTTTCTTTTTTTACCAATCCGTCTCCACAGTGAGTGACACTTTTTCTTATCCTCCAGACTTTTTTTTTTTTTTTTTTTTACCTCATCATCCCTCATATCGCCTTCGCTCCAGCACTCTTTCTGCTTCATGCCCACACTGCACGGTTCAACAGTGTCACCTATAGTGAGCTAAAAGGCATTTCACCCTCTCTTATGAGCCCACCTGAAAGACATTTCCACAGTTTTTCTTGCAGATTCTAGTTCATCTGACTAAAGAGGATTTTTTTTTCTTCATTTTTTTTTTTTTTTTCGTCCATCAGCGTCCAAGTTTCTCACCTTTGGATCATTTATTATTAGAACTCCGTCTCGGCTGGTGCTTCTGCTTGCGCTCAACTGGCAGCTATTAGAGGGACTTGGCTGACATCTCCGCGCTGGAAGGGACGATCAGGAAGCTACTTTAGATCTACACTTTTCATTGACTAGGTTAGAGATATCAATTAAAGAAACGTATCAAAGCAATTCAAACCCTTCAGGTGTAAATATTTCAAAAGGGGTCAATGATTATTTCTTGTTTTGAACTTTTTCCTATTTTTGCTGCAGCTTGGAGAGATATAGTATTACTTTTCCATCAAACTCATTTTGACAGGTGACCTTTGACCTCCACATTTCAAAGTGATGACGTAACAATTTGATATCAATTTGATATAAACTTTATATAAACTTGATATCAAATTGTTACGCCATCACTTTGGAATGTGGAGGTCAAAGGTCACCTGTCAAAATGAGTTTGATGGAAAGGTAATGCTATATCTCTCTCAGCTTTGATTTTTTTGGCAATCGTGCTATAATCAATTCTAAAATTTGATCTTAACGTTTCAAGTTCTTTTTTTTTTTTTACTTTTTAATTAATTTAGTTAATTATTGGTGCTTCAAGCTAAAGATAATGTGGTTAGGAACAAGATAAACTTGCATTCTTGAATACACCATTTACCATATATGGTTGTTGTTGCTACATTTATGATCTTTTTCAGAACCAGGGATGAGCAAACTTTCTTGGGCCACAAAGGGTTCTAAAATTTGACAGAAGGGCCCTAACCCAGGAGCAGATTTGTGGTGTGTTTTTATAATTTACCTGGTAAAAGAAAGAAATAACACAAGATCTGGACAAAAACATGTCTTAGGCTTGATTGAAAATCTCTTTAAAACACAACATTTTGGGTTCTTTATTTAAAAATTTTGGTTTTTGTTCTCATTTTAGTGCCATTTTAATTAATGATTTGATCAGGTTGCGTTCATGTGGGGTTGGAATAATCTGAAAATTGCCTATCCAACTTGGAAATCTCACATGAATATCAGAAAAACATAAAATCCTCAAACACTACAAGAATGCAGAAACACTCTCTGCTTATTTATAGTCCATCATCTATGGGGAGCCACCTGAACTACACAGAAAATAAATCATTAAAACGGTTAATCTACTAATTCGGGTTTGGTGGGCCAGATTAGATAGTTTAAACGGGCCACATATGACCCCAGGGCCGTATGGTCTAGGCCCTAAAGTGAAAGGGTATAATACTAAACGAACATCCAACAAAATTTCCCTCTATGCAGATGATATCCTTCTATATCTTCTAAATAGAAAATAAAAGACTAGTATCTGTACGATATTCCTTGAACCTTGCTGGCCCCTGCAAAAGTGAGTAATACTTTGTATAAGAATAATCCCATCATACACAACCTGATCAGAACTAGGACACATATTAAACAGATATTTTCCGTTTTTGGCCTTGCGTACAGCCAGGAATCCTGCGTTCACTCCCGCTCTGCTAGACAAGGGTTTGACAAGAAATACATCAAATATTGGGGACTTGTACTTAGAAGATACTTTTGCTACAACTGTGCAGTAAGTTTGGCCTTGAAAACGAGAACATTTTTTGGTATCTCTAAAGTAGAAGTTACGTAATAACAGACGTGAAACAAAAAGGTTGCAGTTTTACCAAAACACGTTCTCATTTCCACCTCGTCACATATTGATGCATGGCTAAGGACCTCTCCGATTCACTTCTTTACGTTTTAGGTGTCCCCAACTCGTCGTTTTTTGATGTGCTGGCTGTTCTCTTTAAATCATGGGTCACCAACCTCCGGGCCGCGAACTACAACCAGTCCAAGCACCGCTTGGTACCAGGCCACAGGCAGGGAAAACATACATGCACCAATCAGGGGTGCCAAACCCTCTGGATGCACTTTGGTGCCGAAATCCAGGCTGGACCAGTACCCTAATCCAGTACCGGTTCCTCGTCCAGTATCGCGTCCCGAGGGTAGGGGACCTGTGACTTAATGGGAACTCTTTAAGTGTCTGTTCCAATTAAATCATGGGTCTGGCCGTTTTGTTGGACAAATCAGTACCCTAACCCGATAGTCTAACCCTAGCCTGGTCCATGTCTGGTGCCTAATCTGGAACCGGTACAGCATCCAAAACTGGTACTGATCCGCGTACAGTATGTCCTTGTTCTATACTGGGTTAAGTTTAGGGTTAGGATAACGGTGCGGTCCAGTTGGGGACACCCAAACGTACATTTCTGATGTGGACGGTCCTAAACCATGCATCAAAATGTGATAACTTGGGGAAGAGAATGTGTTGATTTTTATAAGGAAGCCTGAAATGCACATACACGTGGTTCTACATAGACTTTTCTTTGAAGTAGCTGCTTGAACACGTTTCTACAAGGGCGGAGAGAATGTAGCTTTAGAGAAATTTGTAGAATTTCTGAGTATTGAATTGTCCAGATTAGTTTTTGCTGCCCTATATTACTTTTCTCAGTTTATATATATTCGTTTCACCCTCACAGTCATGTTTAGGTTCTAGATGACTTTGTTTCACATCTATTTTATTAGTATTCAGTTAGATTTCTGCTCCAACAGGAACAGCTCACTTGCAGGAGTCTGTTCTGACTCAACCAAGCTTTAATCTCCACGCAACAGTGACATCTGCTGAAAATGCCACTCTATAGAGATAAAAGAGGATTTATTTCCTGCATTATAATGGTTTATATATGATTCAGCTGTAGTGGTGTTTTGTGAAAAGCTCTTTTTTTGAAGTTGACTTTGCTTTTTAACCATCCTCTGAATCCATCTTAACCACTAAACATTTTATTTCTGTGTTTAAAAGCAGTTTTCTCTTCAGCATAGTCACTCTGGATTTGGTTACATAACTTACATTCCCATTTCTTTTAGGTTACAAAATAATGAATAAAAAGTGAAGTTTGGAGACCAAACAACACAACAAATATCTATATGAAAGGAAAATGATCCAAAAATTGGTTTAGGAGCGAAAGCAAACCAAAAAAATCGCTTGTGAATGTATGAAATCAGTATTTCCGACCAATTTTGTCTCATTTTATTGTCTTTGACAAG
Organism: Oryzias melastigma; assembly: GCF_002922805.2. NCBI lineage: Eukaryota > Metazoa > Chordata > Actinopteri > Beloniformes > Adrianichthyidae > Oryzias > Oryzias melastigma. The sequence continues at coordinate 4,944,961 of NC_050513.1, forward strand.
CCATGCCAAGAGTTTTCAACTCCACATCCCCCATCGCTTGTATGTTCCTCCTCCTGTTTTTGATTTTAACCTTTCACTGCAGTCTCCTCCTTTTGCTTCATCTAAAACACACATCTGTTTCACTCACTGGCATACAAAAACACCACAGCCGTCTTTGACGCTCACTTAGCTCCTCATAAAATTCTAATCCTGACGTGTTCAGCTTTGATCATAGTAGAAAGAACTGACACTAATTGCTAAAATGTGCCGCTACTGCTGCAAAACAAAACCATACTCCTACATTATCCTAACGAATAAATGACTGGATGTAAGAATATGACAAACTAAGAATAAAGTACTTGATTAAGAAGTTTGGCAAACTATTTTTTAGTACTAACCAAAATAACTAGTGCACACCAGATAGTAACTGGACCTCACCAGATAGTAACTGGTGCACACCAGATAGTAACTGGACCTCACCAGATAGTAACTGGTGCTCACTAGATAGTAACTGGTGCTCACCAGATGGTAATTCGTTCACACTAGTTACTATCTGGTGCACACCATTTAGTAACCAGGAAAAAAAAGTTTTTTACTTTATTTTTTAGAAACAAAACAAAACAGTTCAGATAGACAGATAGTTATTAAAAAAAAAACAACATTTTTTTACTTCAATTTTTTTAAAAATTTCGATGTCCCTTTAGGGGCCCTGTAGTTTTTCAGATTGACATTGCGAACAAAAATTTAGTTTTTTGCATCATTATAAAATTTAAGGTTTAATACAGTGTATTAAATCTAGAATATACTAGCCACAGAGTATAAACAACCAAGTAGTGAATAAGTTTTACCAAACAAAATCTGCTGTCAAGGTACTAGCACGTTGACACATTAGCTTTGTTTGATATGTGGGAAACTGTGCTGCAACTTTCTGCTTTAAGATTTTATATATACATATATACATAAAATATATATGCATAAAATGTGGGCTACATGTAGGTAGAAGGTTTATCTAATATTTTTGAGTTTTAAAGGGGTGACTGCTAACAGCTGATAGTACATTAGCGGTATTAGATGTTGGATGGTTTTAGCTTAGAGGCGTTTTGAGATCAATTTGGGTCCATTCTAGAGTCAGGGTTGATGTATTTGATTTTTTAAACATGTGCATTAGTTGTGCTAGTTTTGTTTATAACAACGCACTCCTAAAAATGTGTCTGTGTGTTTTAAGTAGACCTATCTAATAGCACATTAGTGGTAGTAGATGTTGGAAGGTTTTAGTTTAGAGGAGTTTCCCAGTTGATTAAAATCAGATCAGTCAATTTTAGAGCCATAGTTGAAGTGTTTGATTATTTTAACATCTCTGTTAGTGGTACTGTTTAGTAAGCACAACACACACCGCTAACAACGTCTGCTTTTGAAGCTGTCCTTGCTAACAGCTAATAGCACATTAGTGGTTTTGGATGTTGCCGTGTGTTAGCTTCAGTCTTTAGCTTAATTGGGTCAGGTTTTTGTTGATATGTTTGATTGCTTCAACATGTATATTAGTTGTGCTGATTTTGCTTGACATCCCGTTTGTTTTGTAAGTAGTTCATGCTAACAGATGATAACACATTAGTGGATGTTTGAGGGTTTTCTAAAGAGATTTACTTTGATTAATTGGATCCATTTTAGAGCCACAGTTATGTCTTATTCTTTCAACATTTGCATTTCTTTGTGCCGTTTGAGAAACACAACAAATGATTTATTGTGAGTTTGAATTTGTGCTTGCTAACAGCTAGTGGCACATAAGTTTTATGAGATGTTAGAACATTTTGGCATAAAGAATTGGGATCAGTTGGGTCTACTATAGAGCCAATGTATCAACAGTTTGTATTGTTTGATAAACACAACACAGTATTAAAAATGCATCTGTGTTTGAAGTTGTGCTAGAAAACAGCTACTAACACATTAGGAGTAGTAGATTTTTATATCTATTGAGATCAGTAGGTTTTTGAGCCGTAGTGGACATGTCTGATTGTTTCAACATGTGCACTAGCATGCTAACAGCTGCTAGCACATTAGCGGTATTAGATTTTAGAGGTTTTTAGCTCAGGATTTTTATATCGATTGAGATCATTTGGTCTAAGAGCCGTAGTGGATATGTTCAATTTTTTTAAAGGTGCACTGATTTTTGAAGTTTGATAAACACAACAAACACTCCTAAAAATGTGTGTGTTGTTAAATCATGCTAATAGCTGCTAGCACATTCGCGGTATTGGATTTTAGAGGTTTTTAGCTTTGGATTTTTACATCAATTAAGATCATTTGGTTTTTAGAGGCGTAGTGGATATACATGTTCGATTGTTTCAACATGTGCACTAGCATGCTAATAGCTGCTAGCACATTAGGGATAGTAGATTTTAGAGGTTTTTTATATCGCTTTAGATCAGTTGGG
>NC_050513.1:4948130-4952161 GCF_002922805.2 Oryzias melastigma
TAGTAAATGGACCTCAGCAGATAGTAACTGGTGCTCACCAGATAGTAACTGGTGCTCACCAGATGGTAATTCGTTCACACTAGTTACTATCTGGTGCACACCAGTTAGTAACCAGGAAAAAAAAAGTTTTTTACTTTATTTTTTAGAAACAAAACAAAACAGTTCAGATAGACAGATAGTTATTCAAAAAAAAAAAAACATTTTTTTACTTCAATTTTTTTAAAAATTTCGATGTCCCTTTAGGGGCCCTGTAGTTTTTCAGATTGACATTGCGAACAAAAATTTAGTTTTTTGCATCATTATAAAATTTAAGGTTTAATACAGTGTATTAAATCTAGAATATACTAGCCACAGAGTATAAACAACCAAGTAGTGAATAAGTTTTACCAAACAAAATCTGCTGTCAAGGTACTAGCACGTTGACACATTAGCTTTGTTTGATATGTGGGAAACTGTGCTGCAACTTTCTGCTTTAAGATTTTATATATACATATATACATAAAATATATATGCATAAAATGTGGGCTACATGTAGGTAGAAGGTTTATCTAATATTTTTGAGTTTTAAAGGGGTGACTGCTAACAGCTGATAGTACATTAGCGGTATTAGATTTTAGAGGTTTTTTATATCGCTTTAGATCAGTTGGGTTGGTTGTAGAGCCGTAGTGAGTATGTTCAATTAATAAACATAATATGTACATAATATGTATGTAAAGAAACAAAGAAACGCTTAAAAAATGTGTGTTGTTAAAGCATGCTAACAGCTACTAGCGCATTAGCAGAATTCGATGTTGGAAGGTGTCATTTTTAATTTTTTTTTTAATCAATTGAGATAATCTGGCTACATTTTAGGGCTATAGTTTCACATTTCTTAACATGTTCTTTAGTTGTACAACACAGTACTGAAGTGTGGATGTCCCTACTAACTCTGCTGTAGCAATTGGTCTTTTGGAGATGGAAAACTCCAAAACTATACTCAGTTTTAGACATTTTCCTGGAAACTGTAATGTAAAATTGGGAGCTCAGCATGTGTAGCTGACAAAAATGCATTTTGACAGTTTGCTCAGCAACTGCTTCACGGTGAATGACACCACCGCCCTCTCTGCCTTCAAATAAATTTGTTCCTGGGCGTCTATTTTTCCGGGTTTGACAGTTTCTCCAGCTCAGTTGTCACAGCAAACATAAAAGATCAGCATTATTAAGGTCCACGCTTTGGTCGGGCTCCACTGAGACTGAAAGCCTCTAAAGAATGCGACGAAAAGTAAGCCGTTTTGCACCATTTAATAACAGATCCCTGTGCTGTTCCTTTCCCCCTCTCTGTCCTCCTCCTCCTATCTCCCCGTTTGTGGCCTTCAGACAGCTGAGCGGCTCTTCTGGATTTCGCTGACGCTGCGCCCGGTCCCGCCTGGCCTCTTCTAAGCAGGATGGACACTCTGGAATCAGAGCTGACCTGCCCAATCTGCCTGGAGCTCTTCGAAGACCCTCTACTGCTCCCCTGCGCCCACAGTCTGTGCTTCGGCTGCGCCCACCGCATCCTCGTCTCCCACTGCGCCACCAACGAGTCCGTTCAGAATATCGGCGCCTTCCAGTGCCCCACCTGTAGATATGTCATTTCCCTGAGTCCTGAGCGCGGACTAGAGGGACTCAAGAGAAACGTCACCTTGCAGAACATCATCGACAGAGTCCAGAGGGCCTCGTCTTCGGCCGGACTCTCTCTGCCTCTGCCGCTGCCGGCCCCTCACAGCGGGCCCAACTCCCCCTGCGAGGAGAGCAGCAACCGCCTGGCGCTGGTCCCCGTCAGCGCCGCCATGTCCAACCCGGGCTCGCCTCCCGAGCCGGTGCAGTGCCAGTTCTGCGAGCAGGACCCGCCGCAGGACGCCGTCAAGACGTGCGTGACGTGCGAGGTGTCGTACTGCGAGGAGTGCCTCCGGGCGACGCACCCCAACAAGAAGCCCTTCACGGGCCACCGGCTCATCGAGCCCATGCCCGACTCGCACCTCCGGGGGCTCCAGTGTCTGGAGCACGACGAGGAGAAGGTCAACATGTACTGCGTCAGCGACGACCAGCTCATCTGCTCTCTGTGCAAGCTGGTCGGCCGGCACAGAGACCACCAGGTGGCAGCACTGAGCGACCGCTACGAAAAACTCAAGGTAACTTCCGTAAAATAACTAATTGAGTCTTTTGAGTTAAACCTCCCAGCTGCCTTAGGACAGGTTTGCCCAGATCTAATCACAGATAACGACACAGCTTTATCTTACACATTTAATCAATCTGAAACTTTGATTCCACCCTGCTCTTAAGTTTGCAGTTTCCTATTATCCTCACCCAGGTATCTAAGTCGATTATCAGTCTGATTTAATATCTTCACGGTGACTTATCTCTCCTGAATAATTAATTAAGAAATTAGCATACTCAGACTCTTGCTTTTAATGACGGTGAATGATGCTGCAGGTCACTCGTACATGTGTGCAAAGAACCTTAAACTGCTTTTTATTAACTTCTTATGGTGGTTCTTGAGTCTGAAAACATCTTTTGCACAGCTGTAGCTCATTTTCTGGTCAAAAGGGAGACATTAGACTCATATGTTTTATCATGATGTAAGCTGGAAGAACAAATTTGTTTTTTTCTAGCAGCTCTAAAAAACTATGTGTTCAGATTTTCCTTTTTTTAATGGAAAAGTTTCAGTTTGGGCAAAAGGAAATTGAAAATTTTGCTTAAATCTTTAGGTCTACAAAAGCCTCGTTTCCACTGAGCGGACCGAACCAGTCCTAGCCAGTTTAGAACGGTCCGACCATCAAGACGGATGCAGGGTGTCGACCGATGACGTATCTGTGAACGTATCTAAGAATGTATTATTCTTTGCAAGAAGATTGCAGGAGGTGAAGAAGAAAACAGCTGAAACCTTCAGTTTGGATCTTGAGTCGGGAAAAGCGCTTGCTGTTGTTGGAATAGCTTTCCACAAATCAGTGGGTTTCATAGTGTTACGACCGTAGCTCCACTCTAACTGGTTTGTTCCATTTTTCTATGGCCCTACAACCAACGGGGGACCAAAATTGGTACAAATGGGTCTGGCTTAATGGGTCCATCCTAAAATGAAGACGCTCAAAAGACCGTACTGGTCTAGTCCAGAATGATCTGGTCTGGGCCACTCAGTGGAAACGAGGTAATAGTATTTACTCAGGCTAGATTTTCCTACAGTTGAGTAGAACTTCTGTGATATCCAACTTTATGCCGTCATAACGTGAATAAAACATGAGTACTACTTTTGAATTCCTCATGATTCAGGCTCAGTAAAGACACGGGCATATTTGGGGTTTTTAGCAAGAATATGAAATCTCCTTAAACTTTAATCACATACGGGGTTGACCCAATGGGTGCTGTAGGGTTTTGGGTTGTAGAAAGGGAAGGGTGTGTCTTGTGGTTCCTTTGTGGTTCGTACAATCACCTCAAGGCCCGTCATGAAAGCTGAATGTACCATTGATGTGTCTACAGGAGGTCGTTGTTTGTAAAGCAAGGTCTACGGTCTCACCGAGTGCTCTATGACCTTGACCTTTCATGAGTTGACCATTTTTGGCCCACAGAGAGTCTATATAGCCATAAGGACAGATGTGACAAAGGAGATCGGTTCTTTCCAGTATTAGATTGTAAATCAGAATCATGTTGCTGCTTTAATAATGATTGGAGTTCGTTAGTAAACGATAATAAGAAGTTAGTTGCTCCTCTGCCTGGGTGGATCAGGACAGTGACAGTTATTCCCTCCTTTTGTCACAAAAACCAAACTGGATTCGTTGTGTTCTGGCAAGAAATCAGCAGGAAACAAGAACCTGACCAGTAGATTATTCCAGAAGATCTAAAACCATTGATGGTATTGAAGGTTCTCAGGGTCTTTTTTTTTTAAGGAATTCTGACTATTTTTTTTTAGAATATTTTGTTAAATCCATTTTTTTTTCTTAATTCAGAAACATCACCTGCATGTCACAGTATTACTTGTTTACTAACTTGTTTTCTTTAAAGATTTTGGATCTTAATTA
>NC_050513.1:4952280-4955613 GCF_002922805.2 Oryzias melastigma
CATAAAATGTTTACTTTTTTTCATAAGCTTATAAATCTATTCTTGTAAATTTTTCATCATTTCATCATTTTCATCATTTTGAGCCTCAATTTCTGTTAAATTTTTACTTAAAAAAATAATTTAAACTGTACTTACTTTCCAAAATTTTAAGATTCTGTTTTTGCAAATAATTTTACAACTTTATTTTTCTAAAAGTTTGACTTAATTCTCATAAATTTACAACTGTATTTTCATGAAAAACTTTACTTTTCCCCCCAGAAATTTCTGGTCATATTCTTGTAAAATGTTTAACATTTTCCTCAACTTTTTACAACCTTATTATTAAATTTTTTACCTTTTTTCTCATCTTTTAGAACTTTTTTCTCTAAAAATGTCAACTTTCTCCCACATTTAAGAACTGTTTTCTCCTCAAATTTTTACTTTTTTCCCCTCTGATAATTCATTTTTCTAATAAAATGTTCAATTTTTTCTCACCAATTTACCATTTTTTTCATGTCAAGTTTTGTTCTTTTCTAAATATTTTACAACTTTATCCCTTAAGAATTTAGATTTGTTTCTATGGTTATTTACAAATCTATTCACTCGGACATTTCCCCAATTTTTTATCTTATTTAAAAAAATGTAAGATTCTAGAAACATTTGGGCTTTTGCTTGTAAATTTACAAGTTTTTCTTCATAAAAAATATTGTAAAAAAATTCCTCCTTAATTTACCATCTTATTATTATACATTGTTAACCGTTTTTGTCTTTTAGAACTACTTTTTCCAAAAAAAGTCAATTTTTTTCACATTTTAAAACTATTCTACAAAGTTTTTACTTTTTTCTCATCAGTTTATGTTGTTTTTCATGAAAAATTCCTTTTTTCCATCTAATTTACAAATCTTTCTTGTATAATTTTGACTTTTCCTCATCATTCTTCAAATTATTTCATATCTAATTCAGACTTTTTTTGTTATCAACACATTTGTTCTACCTTTATCCCCTTATTTTTCCAACTTTATTTTTTCTAAAAGTTTGACTTATCCCTCTTCATTTTACTTCCTCATCATTGTAAAATGTTGACTAAAACAAAAATTTGAACTTTTTCTCATTAGTTTTTGGCTTTTTTCTCATCAGTTTATGAAAATTTTAAGTACATATTCAATTTTTTTTCTCATAATTTTCCAACAGAATTCCTATAATATTTAGACTTTTTTGCCTATTTTTCTAATTTTTATACTTTTATAATGTACTTATTTTCAAAACTTTTAGATTTTAGTAAAACGTAGACTTTTTTCTTATCATTTTAAAAGTTTATTTTCATAAAAGTTTAACTTATTTCTCATAAATGTATCACTTTAAAAAAAGTTTACTTCTTTTATTATACATTTTTTGTCATAGTTTTGTAAAACTTTTACTTTTTGCTCATAATTTTACAACTTTATTCTCACTTATTTGGTTATTTATTTTATGTCTTTATTGGTTACACTAATATCTTTTCTCTACTTAATCCAAGCTTCTCACAACAGTTGATCAAGATTTTTTATAGTATAAAAGTTTAATTTATACATTCAAAATTACCTGGATATTTTCCTACGAGGAAATAAATAATAATAATAAAACAAGATGTCTCTTTACATTAAAAATCATCATCACCGTTGATTTTTTTTTTACTTGTTCGTCCTTTATAGGAGCACTTTCTGACGGACGCGTTTCTGTCTAAGTTCAGTCCTTGAAACGTCCCTCAAGTCACAGAGCGAGTTTCCTGTTAGGAAGTGTTAGCAGGTAAACGGAAAAAGCCCTAAAGACTTGGGCGTCCTGCGGTTTGGACGTGGCTCAGTGACTTCCTTTGAGCAGATGGCGAACTAAAGCACGCGTGATCGCTTCATGGCCCTCCGAGCGTGCTCTCTCCGTCATACATGAACATTCAGACATGTATGTGCGTGCAGACATGCACAACTCCCCCACGTTTTTTTTTTTTCAACACTACCTTTCTCACGCACTGGAAAACTAACAAGCCATTATTGGGTTGAACTGGAGGGGATCTAGACCACCTGTTCTCCCCTCAATCCCGCCAGATGGTTTATGCCGATACAAAGGACGGGTTAAGACCATTTTAGCCTTAAGGTGACCCCCCGTAAACTCTGGGATCAGCCTCAAACGAGAACACACACGGAGCTATAAGATATAGAAAAAAAGCTTAAGATTTAGGTGAAAAATCCTCCAAAAATAGAGTTATTACCAGAATTTCTGGTAAAATTATGAACACATGCAACTAATCTAGAGAGACACATAAATCCCACTTACTGTGTTTGTAGAATCCATTTTTTATGTCATGGAAACTCTGAGAAAATGCCCAAACTTCCCTTTTTAAAAGGCTATGAAATAAAGATCTCTGCATAAACACCAACGCAGCCGTGTTCCAGTATTTATGCTGCAGACGTTTGCTTATTTATTTATGAAAACAGAAAACTTTTGGGGGAACTAAATAAGTCACAGTCCACTGCTTCAGATACTTAAAAGCTTAAATATTTACGAACACACACTGACTTTCCTGCTTTGGCTCTTTCACTCTTTTTAGATTATTTAGACGTTTCTTAAAGATTAAAATGTTCATTTTTCTGTCTTTGGTTGAGGCGTTTTCAGACAGTTTGGCGATAAAGGTCACCTCTTCGCAGAGATAAAATGACTCCTGTCGGAGGAGAGTGACAGAGGAGGCGTTTTAAAGTCCTTGGCTTGTGGTCGGAGGACACAGGCGCTCTGGAGTGACAGATGAGCCTGCTTGGACAAGAAAATCTTGACTTCAAACCTTTAGATCCTTCATTGGAAGTGTGATGACTAGTTTCGGTTTAATTTTAAAAAAAGCATCAGTTAATTGTCGACATATTTTGTAGGGTTGTAGTGTAAAATCGATTTAGCGATATACTGCGATATTTTGTTTGACGATACCTGTATTGCTTTAAAATAATGACATGATAATATTTAACTAGGTAGAGTTTTTTTTCTAAGTTATACTCGTAAAAAATGAAAAACTTGTTCAGGTACAGTCTTGGAATACATCGCGATACGTATCGGATCATGAGACATGTATCAGGATATGTTTCGTATCACGAGACTCTTGGCATCTACTGACGTGTTTTGGGCTAATTCTGAGTTAAGCTAATATTTTAGCAACATGCTAGTTTTCTTGGCTAATTTGATATTTACCAAGGATATTTGAGCTATGTAGGAGTTAAGCTAGTATTTTAGCCATATGTTAGCTTTTTTGGCTAATTTAGCCTCTATTGAGTTTTTCTTTTTTTAGCTAATTTGGAGTTAATCTAGTATTATAGCAATGTGTTAGCTTTTTATGCT
>NC_050513.1:4955770-4956576 GCF_002922805.2 Oryzias melastigma
TTTTTGGGCTAATTTGTAGTCAAAGCAGTATTTTAGCAACGTGTTAAGAATTTGGCTAATTTGGCATCTGAGGTTTTTGGTGCTAATTCTGAGTTTAGCTAATATCTCACCGATGTTTAAACCCTTTTTTTGGCTAATTTGGCATCTACTGGGGATTTTTTGGGATAATTCTGAGTTAAGCTAATATATAAGCAACATGGTAGATTTTTTTGTTTGTTTTTTTTAGCTGATTTGGTATCAACTGAGGTTTTTGTGGGGAAATTCTGTGTTAATCTAGTATTTTAGCAATGTGTCAGTTTTCTTTTTTTGTGGCTAATTTAGCCTCTTTTGAGTTTTCTTTGGCTAATTTGGAGTTAAACTAGTATTTTAGCAATGTGTTAGCTTTTTAGGCTAATATGGCCTCTACTAAGGTTTTTGGGGCTAATTTATAATTAAACCAGTATTTTAGCAACGTGTTAAGATTTTGGCTAATGTGGCAACTACTTTTTTTTAGTTTGGGCTAATTCTGAGTTAGGCTAGTATTTTTGCAACAAGGTAGTTTTTTTTTAGCTAATTTGGTATCAACTGAGGTTTTTTGGGGGAAATTCTGTGTAAATCTAGTACTTTAGCAATGTGTTAGTTTTCTTTTTTTGTGGCTAATTTAGCCTCTATTGAGTTTTCTTTGGCTAATTTGGAGTTAATCTAGTATTTTAGCAATGTGTTAGCTTTTTTGGCTAATATGGCCTCTACTAAGGTTTTTGGGGCTAATTTATAGTTAAACCAGTAATTTAGCAACGTGTTAAGATTTTGGCTAATGTGGCAACTAC
>NC_050513.1:4963489-4969169 GCF_002922805.2 Oryzias melastigma
TCAAGTTTTCAGCGCTTAATTTCAGCTTCTTCAGCTATCAGCACTGGCATCTTCAGTGGCCAAATTCATCTTAAAGCATTCACACTAGCATTATTGCAGGTAATACTTTATATCTAGTTCATAATTATCTTAAAGAGTTAAGGTTTAAAAGTTTTAAAAACGTAGTTTTAGAGTGTTCATTAAATGTTTATCCTGTCTGACCCGCGACCTAAGATGTGTTTTGTATTCTGGCCCCTTGTGCGATTGAGCTTGACACCCCTGCTTTAGATGTTTCTATTTCAGTCAATTCATTGGTCAAATTGAACAACAACATCCTGCAGCTCAGCCAAAATTGATTAAGAAAAGTCTGCTTGAATCATTTGTTTTTAGGTTGAGATTCTCTAAAAATGCTATGGGCTTGTACCATTCTAGTGAGTCCATGTCTAACTGAGTCACTAAAGGCTTCAGTCAGGCTGCAATCTGTCAAACTCATCATGTGCTTCACCGGCTTCTGCCCACAGTCATTACCAGATGCACATCTGTACAGATTTACTCTGGTTCTTCAAAAACACAGCTGTTTCTGGGTCACAAAAATCGACTTTTTAAACATAAAAAACCAAAACACACCCGTGTTAAATTCTTAATCAGGCCAACAGTTTTAGTTGCATGTATTTTTCAGCTTTTGATGAAAGACTATGGACTAAATTCAAACAATTCTAGGACTACTGTGTATACCAAGTTTCAGGCAAATTGGGAAAGCGCATCAATGATCTTTAAACGTCCCGGAGTACGCTTAGCATAATATTTAAGAGTACCCGAGCATGGTTGGTATAATTTCTAAAAGTGCAGAGGCATGGCTGATACGAACTATGCCGGGACACAGATGTCCAAAGATCCAACGTTGGTTCTACAAAATTTCAATAAATACACAACAAAAAGCAAACAAGATGGTAAGACCAGAGAAAACATCAAACGAGGATTTAGAACTTTTTCATCCATATCTACAGCCTTAGGCTTCGAAATATTTGGTTAGCGATAAAAGAGGGAACCAGCATAGAATGTGAGAAAGTGGTATCTCAGTTGAAAGCTGGATTTTGATAGACGAAGATCACCAACTAGGAAGAAATGAAGCTATGTATTATCACAAAATTTAAGTCCAAAGTTATAGTTTAGGTCTTTCCTTTAGTTCAATACTTTATCATTTGCTTTTTATTGAAGGAGGACAAAAAAATCCCAGAAAACAATCTGTTTTGGCCTACAGGGTGTGACCAAAGACTTGGACAACACCAAGTATTGGTTAACAACACCAAAATGACAAACTATTCATCTTTTCTAACTTAATCCACGACTTCTTCTTGATACGCAGAGATTTGTCCCAACATTTGACATGAACGCTTTTCCAGAAGGGTAAATAACCCAATAGTTGTTTTTGCTGAGTCAGTAGTGGTACTTATTTCTCTACGGTTTGGCTTGGAAACACTCACAGAACACTTCCCTTTCTGTTTCACCAGTGTGCCTAAAAAAAAAAAAAACTCTTTAAAAGGTGCTGAAAGGAAGTGAGTGCAATGAGGAGTTACACCTTATAAAGCAGAATGAGGTTCTAGAACTGGCCGTGATAGACCTTAAACAGACCGCGACACCCGAAATGGTCTAAGACCTCACAGATGGAGGTCTTTCCTTTTTACTGGTCTCTATGGAAACGCCTCGTTTATTTTAACCAACTAAACTTTTCCCGAAACTTCCAACAAAATCAAATGACTTCAGCCTGGGTGGCAGTGAAAGACTTTTCTGTCGGCTATAGATTTTTGTACATTAGTCAGACGGTCATAAATAAATTGTATGGAAATAAAGTTAATAAACTTACCTTTAGTTAGCTTGGCAGCTTAGTCTCTTCACTTTTCTTAAAAGAAATTCAGAACTTTAGTTTCTTATTTTGACCTAATACTTTTTCACAAAAATAGGAACAGTCTTTTAGTGACTTTGATCAAACTTCTTCATCATCTGCTTTTGTTTTGGTTTGATTTGAAGCCAGACTTGGAACTCTTACCTTTCCATTAATAGGCAGAAATTGAGAAAACACATGTATGTTGCTGGGAGATTTTAGAAAACTTGAAACTTGTGAGTAACACGTCAATAATAGTAAAAACTATTCTTATTGATTAGACTATAACCCCAGAATAAATTATATTTATCTATCTTGAATATTCATCAATCCGAGCACAAAGGGGTTCAGTGTATATCTATTTTTTTCTGTAGTGAATTTTGGATGTTTTACAGTGGAATAAACATGGACCCATCTGCTTATGTAACAAGCCACAAACAATAAATGTGTTATCTACTGCGGTTTTTATCGGCTGATTTAGAGTTTTGCTTCTATTTAAGCAACATGCTAACGTTTTTGGCTAATTTGTTATCTACTGAGGTTTTTATAGGCTAATTTTGACGTTAGCTTCTATTTTAGCAACAGCCTATCAATTTTGGCTAATTTGTTATCTACTGAGATTTTTTAGGCTAATTTAGAGTTTAGCTTCTATTTTAGAAAAAGGCAAACATTTCTGACTAATTTAGTTTAAGGGGGACTTTTGGCTATTTTGGAATTTAGCGAGTATTTAAGCAACGTGCTAGCTTTTTTGGGATAATTTGACATCTACTGAGGTTTTTTTTAATGGTAATTTGGAGTTTAGCTTCTATTTTAGCAACATGCTAACATTTCTGGCTAATTTATTATCTACTTAGATTTTTTAAGCTAATTTAGACTGTAGCTTTTGTTTCAGCAACATGCTAACGTTTTTGTCTGATTTGTTATTTGCTGAGATTTTTTTAGGCTAATTTAGAGTTTAGCTTCTATTTTAGCAACATGCTAACGTTTTTGGCTAATTTGTTATATACTGAGGTTTTTATTGGCTAATTTGGAGTTTAGCTTCTAATTTATCAGCAGGCTAACATTTTTGACTAATTTAGCTTGAAGAGTAATTCTAGGCTATTTTAGAATTTAGCCAGTATTTAAGCAACGTGCTACCCTACATATAAATGATCTGGAGGGCCGGATGTATTTACCCCAGGGGCCAGATCCACCCCCCGGGCCTTGACTTCGACATATGTGTTATAACCCATCTCCCATTGATGCTGTATATTTGCTTAAAAATAAATAAATGGAAATTATGTATTAATTCGTATTGTGTTTTCATGTATCAGAAGGCATATCGTCATTGTAATATTAATCACTAATATTGCAAATATATCGTGCAGCCCTAGTGTAAATGTGTGATGGAAACATAATTTTAGAGTTTTTCCTTTTGTCTGAAAAAAGGATGAAAAGAGCAGTAGAGACCCCCGAGGTTCCTCTACCTCTTTTCATCCTAATCCTTCATGAATTGCCTCGTCTGTCTAATAAAACGCCTGACCGGGTCTGGATTTCAGGTGAACGCGTCCCGCCAGGAGGGCAAACTCATGGAGGAGTGCGATGTCCTGATTGACATCATTCAACAGAGGAGGCAGATCATTGGCAGCAAGATCAAGGAGGGGAAGGTGAGCTCAAGTATTTCAGTCTTTAATATTGACATGGCGAAGAACAAAAGATTTATTTGCCATTTTTTTGCGTTAACAATCCACTTTAGTGGATTGACTGATCATGCTTTAAATACATCCAGATCAGTTTAAAATGCCATCAGACCCTGGTTTATATTGATTGCTAACACCACCGAGGCCATCACGAAAGCGGGAACAGATGGCGAGTTGTTCACAAGTCTGAAGTGCGGACCCCCGAACAGATCGGGGAGGGCGGCGGGAAAGCACCGCGCTGGCCAAAAAGTAGATCCCAGAGCATATGGAGGGGATGTTTGTAAACCCGGATCATTTTTAAGCTGCGTCTAATAAGACTTGGAATGCTGTAGAAAGGCTTTTCGGCTATTAGCGCTGCATTAGAGAAGAAAAAAAGTACAATATTTTTTTCATTTAAACCGATTAGGGGTCCGTTTCATGACGACAAGAAATCCCTGTGACGAATGTTTCTGCAGCTTTTTTGTTTTTTTTTCTCTCTCTCTCTAAAAGTTGAAGCAGTCATCTGACCCCAATCTAACCACTGACCTAAATCTGCCTCTTAAAATCTGTGGGTATGGGGAGAGGAAATTAAACCCAACAGCTCGCAAAGGGGGTTGGGGCGGGGTGAAATCCCAGAATCCCTGGCATGCTTGACATCTCTGTGTTGTACTTTTGCTTTTGCTCCTCGGAAAACATCCAGAGAAAAAACACAAAGACTTTTAATGCTATCTTTTTGTTCAAGGTCGACTAAAAAATGTTTAATGTTAGGATTTATTTGCAGAGAATCAACAATTTAGCATTCAGATTCCACAAAAAGACGTAAAAAATACATTATATCTGAAGTATTTGGCCTTTTAGTGAAAGATGACTACATCTGTCGGTCATCCTTCCTTCCATCTGACTTGTTTGTGCACCAACTCTGATTACATTTTTGCCCCCGCTGACCTCCAACGCTTTAATCCTGCAATTGTGTGAATGCTTTACAGCTTTCATGTTGTGGGATCCAGCATGTCCCATAGGAAATGAACGAGAAAAACTTAAAATTTAAACATTTTGAGTAGATTAGCAACAAGCCTCAAAATATATTCATGGGCTATGTTTTCATCCTTTATAGTCATTTTTAAAAAAAATCGAGGTTTAGCTTCTATTTTAGGCTAACGTTTTAGAATAATTTAGTTTACAAAATAATTTTAGGCTATTTTGGAATTTAGTGAGTATTTTAGCAACGTGCTAGCTTTTTTTAAAAGATAATTAGGCATCTACTGAGGTTTTTTTAATGGTAATTTGGAGTTTAGCTTCTATTTTAGCAACATGCTAACGTTTTTGGCTAATTTGTTATCTACTGAGGTTTTATAGACTAATTTAGAGTTTAGCTTCTATTTTAGCAACATGCTAACATTTTTGGCTAATTTATTATCTACTTACATTTTTTAAGCTAATTTAGACTGTAGCTTTTGCTTCAGCAACATGCTAACGTTTTTGTCTAATTTGTTATTTACTGAGATTTTTTTAAGCTAATTTAGAGTTTAGCTTCTATTTTAGCAACAGGCTAACGTTTTTGGCTAATTTGTTATCTACTGAGTTTTTATGGGCTAATTTATAGTTTAGCTTCTATTTTAGCAACAGACAAACATTTTTGACTAATTTAGATTACAGAGTATTTATAGGCTATTTTGGAGTTTAGTGAGTATTTTAGAAACGTGCTAGCTTTTTCTTAAGATAATTTGGCATATACTGGGTTTTTTTTAATGGTAATTTGGAGTTTAGCTTCTATTTTAGCAACATGCTAACATTTTTGGCTAATTTATTATCTACTTAGATTTTTTAAGCTAATTTAGACTGTAGCTTTTGCTTCAGCAACATGCTAACGTTTTTGTCTAATTTGTTATTTACTGAGATTTTTTTAAGCTAATTTAGAGTTTAGCTTCTATTTTAGCAACAGGCTAACGTTTTTGGCTAATTTGTTATCTACTGAGTTTTTATGGGCTAATTTATAGTTTAGCTTCTATTTTAGCAACAGACAAACATTTTTGACTAATTTAGATTACAGAGTATTTATAGGCTATTTTGGAGTTTAGTGAGTATTTTAGAAACGTGCTAGCTTTTTCTTAAGATAATTTGGCATATACTGGGTTTTTTTTAATGGTAATTTGGAGTTTAG
>NC_050513.1:4969220-5000867 GCF_002922805.2 Oryzias melastigma
TTGATTAAATTAGTTTATTGAGTAAATTTAGGCTATTTTGGAGTTTAGCTAGTATTTAAACAATGTGCTAGATTTGTGGCAACGTTGGCATCTACTAAGGTTTTTTATGCTAATTTGGAGTTTAGGTCATTTTCTAGCTACATGCTAACATGTTTGGCTAATTTGTTATCTACTGAGGTTTTATAGGCTAATTTAGATGTTAGCTTCTATTTTAGCAACAGCCTATCAGTTTTGGCTAATTTGTTATCTACTGAGTTTTTTTTAGACTAATTTAGAGTTTAGCTTCTATTTTAGCAACAGGCTAACATTTTTGACTAATTTAGTTTACGGAGTATTTATAGGCTATTTTGGAATTTAGGGAGTATTTAATCAACATGCTAACTTTTTTTAAAGATAATTTGGCATCTACTGAGGTTTTTAATGCTAATTTTGAGTTTAGCTACATGCTAACATGTTTGGCTAATATGTTATCTACTGACGTTTTTAAAGGCAAATTTTAAGTTTAGCTTCTATTTTAGCAACATGCTTACATTTTTGACTAATTTAGTCTACTAAAGAATTTTAGGTTAATTTGGAGTTTAGCTAGTATTTAAGCAATGAGCTAACTTTTTTTGTCTAACTTGGCATCTACCAATGTTTTTGGAGCTATTTTTTGTTTAGTTCATATGAAAGCAACACATATTTTGCCAAATATGCATGTATTAGGAATTTTAAGCAATTCTACTACAATTTCTTCCTAAATTTAGGTCAACTTTGGCACTCCTCCATAGTTCTTAAACAACATTTCCAGTCTTTTAGCAAATTTAACATTTTGCAAATAGTGTTCGCATTTTCAGCAATGAAAGTAATTTGCGTCACCAATTTCAGCAAAAAGCTTCCGCATCTTCAGCAACTACTTTCAGCAAAAAGCATTCACACTAGCATTATCACAAGTATTGCAACTTTCCTAGTTTTCTTTGACTTCATTACAGTTTTACTTATTTTTGTTTTTGTCCCAATGTTTAAAGGCTCAGAGGCTCCGAAAGCTCGCCCAACAAATTTCCAACTGCAAGCAGTGCATCGAGAGGTCTTCCGCCCTCATCACGCAAGCCGACCAGACGCTGAAGGAAACGGATCACGCTCGCTTCCTGCAGACGGCCAAGAGCATCAACGAGAGGTCAGAGGAGCGCTCGCATTCTGCCCAAACACGCCCCAATAACTCAACCCACCACATCCTACGAGGAAGCTCTGCTAAGATGAGAGGCAATTTTGACAGTCACCGGGAGAGAATTCATCTTTTATTAATCAAGTTTAATATGACGGCCTACTTCACTCTTGATTTGGTGAAGACAGATTGTTTTGTGTGATGGGAATAAAAGTAATTGCAATCTTTTAGTCCATCCAACCATGCATCTGTTTTCTATTGTATGTGGAGTCTCAAAGGAAACCATTCAAGCAGAGATTTTAAGATCTTCTCAAGCGTTTGCTGAAGGGTGGAATTATTCAGCTAATTCAGACCTTCTTCTGGAAGGAAATGTCTAGAATACCTCCACTGGGAAGATTCCAATACCCAACCAGTTGGGTTTTCGTAAAGCTAGAAATACTCTAGTGTAGTGGTCCCCAACCCCATGGGACGGTAATAAGTAAAGAAATATATATTGTAACTTTGGAAAACTATCAGATTCTCTCCATCCCTCTATGAATTTCAGCAAGAGACATAATCTAAAAAAGTATCGGAGCATCTGAGAAAATCAATGTCCGAGGGAGATTGATAGTCATATTTCGCGTCTTCTATTTTCTAATCATTGCTCTAACAGTTCGTATTTTTTCACCAAACTGCTTTGCAATTGCTCCATAGCCCTTTCCAGTCTTCGAAGGTCTACAATTTTGTCTCTGGTGTCTTTGGACAGCTCTTTGGTCTTGGCTATGTTAGTAGTTAGAGTCTTACTGATTGTATGACATGAACAGGTGTCTTTATGTAGCTTATGACCACAAACAGGTGCTTCAAAAGTGGTCTTTGAGAGTCAGAATTCGAGCGTCTGGAAGAGAGTCTGGAATTATAGGACACCAAGTCTTTCCTGTATCGGAATAGAGATATGAGTTCAGTGTGTCTAGTGTGAACACCATATGGTAAACGCCTGGTGTATGTCAATGTAGCATTGGAGTTATAGCTCATAACCTTCTAACCATTTTCCTTCTCCAAGTTCTCTTTGGACAGATCTCAAGTGTTCCTAGGACAGACGAAATATTTTGACTTAGTACACCACCTGGACCGCCAGACCCCCTAATCATCTCATTTTTTAATTAAGACGCCAGACGATAGGATTAGTAGAAATCGCTCATCGTCCAATTAAATACAACAATCTTAAACCTATTTTAAATGACAAAAACACTTTTGGAGGAGTGTTTCTAATCTGAATACCTCTTAAACAGAGCTATCCATTCTCACTTACCAACTTTTCATATATGGACGAATGGTTTGGGAACTTTTTGACATTTTTGGGTGTCCCCAACTTGTAGTTTGTTGACGTGTTGACTGTTCCTATTAAATCCCGGGTCTTCAACCCTCGGGATGTGGTACGAGGCGCAGAACAAGTACCGAGTTAGGGTACTGGTACTAGTCCAGTGTCAGCCTGCGTATTAGTGTATGCATTTTTTCCCCGTCTGTGGCCCGGTACCAAGCGGCCCTCGAAGCTGTACCAATTTGTGGCCCGGAGGTTGGGAACCCCTAATTTAATGTGGAGAGCCAGCACGTCAAAAAACAACGAGTTGGCGACACCCAAAATGTCAGAAAGAGACGTGGAGGGGCCCTAACCATACGTCCATATTTGACGAGATCTGAGTGAGAATGTGTAGAACAGACGTCTTTATTTCCTGGTGCTAAGGCCATGTCCTGAAACCATATCAGAAAGCACATTATTTCTGCCACACTTGCTTATTACTTCCAGATTATATCTATGACAGTTCAAAGATGGGGGAGATATCCCTAGTCTTTAGGGGTTGGTGTCTATCTTGGTTCATCAACACCTGATTCAAATCATCAGCAGTGGGTTGGTATTGGTCACTCCTCATACAGATAGCCCAACCAACATCTCTACATCACCTACAGAAGAGTGGATCATCTGGATCGTCAAAGAGATTGATCTGACATCAATCTATTGGTCCGTAACCCAAGATAATCAATTAGAAATTTCAAACTATTTTACCATCCTTTCCACTTTCTATTTTACTTCAGCAAAAGCAATTCACTGGTCCGTAAATCAAGCAAGGACCACAAAAACACTAAGCTGCTTTGCTAACCCCAATTGCTCAATTCCCAAAATGTTGAAAATGTGTTATTTATTTATTATCTCATGACATTTAATCTGGTATTTTCTGGTGATAACTATCTAGGGTCTCCATGGCAACGGCGTCTACTCAAGTACTGATCCCCGAGATCCACCTGACGGACACCTTTGACACTTTTGCGCTGGACTTCACCAGAGAGAAGAAGTTGTTGGAGAACCTGGATTACCTCACTGGTAAAGCTTTGTCTTATTGTGTTGAATTAACCTTTTGGTAAAGCTGATGGACGGAATCACACACACTCCTCAAACTAGTGTAGCTCTTTGAAGGTTTTTGGAATTTCAATGGATCGTCAACACTGGAGGTATAGCTTTTCTACAAGTAGCTACTCTGTTTCACTTGAACTTGAAATTTTACCAAACATAAAGTAAAAGACTCTTGTCTGACAACCCAAAAATATCATTTTGAGCCTTCTTTCTATGTCCCACTTGCAACAAAAAATTACTTTGTGAATTTTCATAGTACCAGGGACGAAACCATAAAAAAGCCTACAGAACAGCTAGTGTTTGTGTTTTTGAAGGTCTGTGAAAATGGTTGGCTCATACTTAATCTCTGCGATGGATGAGGTCTTGGCTGGAGGGCCTTTTTACTGAGTGAATCAGTCTGAATCACTCCACTATGTGCAGCCACTCATGACAGAAGCCTCAAGAGTGGGAGAGAGTGACAGACAAAGGAAGAGATATGAAGTGGCTTTACAATCATTTTAAGCTGGGTCTTTGTGTCTCTATTTCTACCCTGTTTCTTTTTTTTTTCTCAAAGAGAAACAGCATGAATACAAAAGTGATCAATTAAGTGTGTTTCTGCAGAATACACAACTCTAATAACATTAAAATAGGTTATCTCTTAAATCAGTAGATAGAACATATTGCCCATTTCTTGATTAAGTAACATTTTCTTGATAAAAGATTGTAGCACTGTCCTAATGTAAACATTATTTTTCTTTATTGCTTGCAAAGTTTAGCCAATTGCCATCCTGGAGGGACCATCTTTAATCCACCGACTAATGAACCCAGAGGCCCATAAATTGAACCAAATGGGCATGTGCAATGTTAATTAGGGTTACTGCTATTGTAATAACTTTAAAGTGTAGCAGTAAGTCTTGAGATAACGATGATGTGCTTCATTCTTCACAGCTCCGAGTGCTCCGTGCATAAGGGAAGAGCTGTGCACGGCGTCGTACGATACCATCAGCGTCCACTGGACTTCTGACGACGAGTTTTCCGTCGTGTCCTATGAGCTCCAGTACACCATCTTCACAGGGCAGTCCAACATTGCCAGTAAGTAGATTTTAGCAAAGGACTTTCAAACAGGGCTAAATAGCTGTTGGGTTACTTTGGGTTTGTTTGATCCAGTTGGATGAATCAAAGTTAGGGGGCCTCTTATCCACTATAGTTAGTACTGGTACCAGGATAATGTTAACATTCTGAAACTCTGCTTGCTGGCGTTACAAGAAGTTAGAACAAGAAGATTTTGGGGTAATTTAGTTGGTCCAAATGTTAAACAATAACACCTTTTTAGTTACTGATCAATTAAAGAAGGTTATACCCCTAAAAAAGTAGTATAAATTATGCGAGTTTTTCAAATCTGAGAAAATATTAGACTAACAGTGGAATATTTTTTTGCCTAAATGATAAAAATATGATAAATTTTAGGGAACCATAAATAAATAAATAAATGAGATTAAAGTTGTAATTTTATGAGAAAAAATCTGTACATTAATGAGAAAAAGTTAACATGAATAAAGTTTATGAGAAAAAAATTGTCATAATTTGCAAGACTAAAGTAAAAAATGCATGAGAAAAAAAGTCATATTCTTACTAGAAAAAAAAGAAAACAGTTATCAGATAAAATTGTAATCTTACAAGAATAAAGTTGTAAATTTATGAGAAAAAGTTGTGCTTTTACAAGAAAAAAGTCGTAAATTCATGAGAAAAAATAATAATTTTGCAATAACAAAGTTGTGAATTCATGATAAAAAAGTTACAATTTATAAAAATAAATCCATAAAGTTATGAGAAAAAAATATATTTCTTTACAAGAATAAATGTTGTAAATTTATGAGAAAAAAGGTCTTAATTTAATGTGAATACATTTGTATATTTATGAGAAAAAAAATAGTTGTAAATTCACAAGAACAAAATTGTAATTTTAGTAGAATGAAAACTCGTAAAATTATAAAGAAAAAATTGCAAATCTTCGAGAGAAAAGTTGTAAATTCATTAGAAAAAATACATATTTTTACAAAGATAATCTCATAAATTCATTAGAAAAAGTCATATTTTTTATGAGATTTTACGAAATTTTATGAGAATAAAGTTTTAAAGTTCTGAGAAAAAAGTTGTACATTTATGTGAATAAATCTGTAGATTTATTTGGAAAAAAATAATAATTTTACAAGAATAAAGTCGTGAATTGATGAGAAAAAAGTCTTAATCTAATGAGAAAAAATTGTACATTTATGAGAAAATAGTTGTATTTTTACACGAAACAAAGTCGTAAATTCATGAGAAAAAAGAAATATTTTGTAAATTCATCAAGAAAAAAGTTGTTGTAATAAAGTTATGAAAAAAATATATAATTTATGAGAAAAAAGTTGTAATTTTATGTGAATAAATGTGTGTATTTATGAGAAAAAAATTACATCTTTACAAGAATAAAGTCGTAAATTCATGAGAAGAAAATTGTAATTTTACTAGAAAGAAATCTCGTAAAATTATAAAGAAAATCTTTAAATCTACGAGAACAAAGTTGTAAATTATTTAGAAAAAATATATTTTTCACAAGAATAAAATCGTAAATTAATGAGAAAAAAAGTTGTAATTTTACGAGAATAAACCCTTAAAATATCATAGGAAAACAAATTGTAATTTTACGAGAATAAAGTTTTAAATTCCTGAGAAAAAAGTTGTAAATTTATGTGAATAAAGTTGCAAAATTTATTTGAAAAAAAAAACAATTTTACAAGAATAAAGTTGTAAATTCATGAGAAAAAAGTTAAAAATTTCTGAGAAAATAGCAATTTTATACGAATACATTTGTGTATTTATGAGAAAAAAATTACATTTTTACTAAAATAAAGTTGTAAATTCATGAGAAGAAAATTGTAATTTTAGTAGAAAGAAAACTCGTAAAATGATAAAGAAAATTTTTAAATCTACGAGAACAAAGTTGTAAATTCATTAGAAAAAATATAGTTTTTATAAGAATAAAATTATAAATTAATGAGAAAAAAGTTGTAATTTTACGAGAATAAACCTTTGAAATATCAGGGGAAAAAAAATAATTTTATGAGGAGAAAGTTTTAAATCTCTGAGAAAAAAGTTTT
Source organism: Oryzias melastigma (assembly GCF_002922805.2). Lineage (NCBI taxonomy): Eukaryota > Metazoa > Chordata > Actinopteri > Beloniformes > Adrianichthyidae > Oryzias > Oryzias melastigma. The sequence goes on from NC_050513.1 coordinate 4,975,870, forward strand.
AAATTTATGCGAATAAAGTTGCAAAATGTATTTGAAAAAAATAACAATTTTACAAGAATAAAGTTGTAAAGTGATGAGAAAAAGTCAATCTCATGAGAAAAAAGTTAAAAATTTCTGAGAAAATAGTTGTAATTCTACATGAACAAAGTGGTACATTTTTGAGAAATAATGATTAATAAAGTCGTAAATTCATTAGAAAGAAAATAGTAATTTTACGAAAAATAAACTTTTAAAAGTACACTTTCCCTGTAGTAAAAATAAGCACTCAATTGGTGTTTTAAAAGTAGAGCCAACACCCCAATCTGGTTCGTCTCCATGCCGTTCTTATGCGTTAAACATGGTTCCATACCCTTCAATGTGGATTCTTGGGAAGAAAAAGTGCAAAGTAAGCACTTCTAGAAATGTATTTAAAACAAAAACCCAAACTATCTTTCAGAACATGTTTATTGTTCAAACCAAAAGTGTAGGATTGAGGTTTGAGATGAGTTTGGACAGCAAGAAAACACGTTAGCATCTCAGACACACACTGAGTGACACAGTGTCTTGTAAAATAATGACAGACACGCACTATACACAGATATACACACTTTCTCAAACACGCACACAACTTGGGCACAGCAGACTGAGCATCAGCTACAGAGAGGAAAATGAGGTCAAGGCACCTGCAGACAAGCTCCTCCGCTCCCTGTAAATCAAACTGCCTTTTCTCTGTCTCTTTTTTGATGTCTCTTTTTCAAAGATCTAAAGACGTGTCTGCTTTCCTTTCATTCTTTCCCCACTTCCCTTTGTCAGTCGTAGAATCTTCTTTGGCCTCTTTGTAATGAAATGTTCCCTATCTGCCATCTTCATAAAGTCATACCCACTGAAAAGGCTGACTATTAATTTCTTCGGTGCCCGCAGCACATTAGGAACTAACATTTATCACAACATGACACCTTATTTTAGTTCTCCTGTCAAATTCTCTTTTCTACAAGATGCTGAGATGTTTCTTTCTTTCGCCGGTTTATAATCGTTAATGACAGAGGTGCTGCTGTCGGCATCCCAGTCGAGTGCGAGGCGGTTCCCCAAGGAGCAGTTCAGATTAATCACTATGCAAGAAGCAGACGACGTGCAACATTAATGCAATAAAAAACAAAACAAAACAAAAAAAAAACTAATACAACATCCTTTGCCCATGAGCATAATTACTCCCTACAGCCTTGTAAACTGATGTTGAAAGCAAATGAAACAAAGGCAGATTTATATCTTAATTTTACCTTGAACTGAAATTAAAGCCTTTTCTGTCAAATTATTTAGTCCTTGATTTCGATATATTCCACTTGAAAGGTTCTTTACTGGTTCAAATGGGCCTATACAATTTGATCTACCTTATGGTATGTGTTAATTGACCTATGATGACCAATAGGCTGTATTTATAGAGAGGCTACGCCAGCCTGCTACCATTGTCCAATGAATGAGAGTGACGCCGTATTGGGATGGGGAGTAAACAGTGAGACATGGCTTAGATCAGGGGTAGGGAACCCTGGTCCTCGAGAGTCACCTTCCTGCCTGTTTTCCAGTATACCCTACTCTGGCACGTTCTTATTTGCTGGACACACCTGCACCAGGTAATTGTTTGAGTCCCTACTCATGACTGATTACCTGGTTCAGGTGTGTCCAGCCAATAAGAACGTGCCAGAGTAGGGTATACTGGAAAACTGGCAGGAAGGTGGCTCTCGAGGACCAGGGTTCCCTACCCCTGGCTCAGAAGATATATGTTAGACTCACTGGTCCGTGTTTCAAGATGGGTGGCTAGCCAATGTCACTACAGATGTCTTGCATTTGTTATACATGGGTGGTCCCAGTGTGTCATAGTCAACAATTGTGCCAGAAGTAGGGGACCCCATCCCCACCCCACACGTGACAGAGGTTGCAGTGTGCATGTAAGTCCATGGCCTCACCGCGGTAAGGTCCAAGTTGGTGGGTGCTAATAAGCCCGCAGTGGCCAGGACTGTATGCCACCTTTGCTTAAGTAGGGGTCCCACGATGCCACCCAGCCTCAATCAGAAGGTCTCAGGCACAGGTGGTTTTCCATACACAAAATGTCCTTAGAGAGATTTGACGCTAGGCTCCCTCCTCTTTGCTTGCCACTACTAAAGGAATCCTGGTTAGTTTCTCTTCCTTCACTCAGGACAGGGGTGTCCAAATCCAGGCCTCAAGAGCCTGCTAGTTGGTTGGCAAACATGTAGAACACCGGCCCTTGAGGACTGGATTTGGACACCCCTGGCTTAGCAATACATTCTCATCCCCAAGTCGTCACATATTGACGTTTGGTTAAGGCCCCTTCTGCGTCACTTATTGACGTTTTGGGTGTCCCCAACTCATCATTTTTTTATTTGCGGGATGTTTGTAAAATCAAGGGTCCACAACCCTCGGGACGTGGTACCGGATGCAGTGCTAGATGTGGTACCGGATGGATGCGCATTGGTCCTCGGGACATATCCAGTACCCTAACCTTAACCCGGTACTGGTTCGTGTCCAGCACCATGGTTGGGGACCCGTGATTTAATGGGATAAGGGTTCTTAACCAAACGTCAATATGTGATGACTTGGGAATGAACACGCAGTCGCTACCACTGAGTTTGAATAGCCTTGCTGTGTGTTGACATTGTCATCATCACTACAAGATCAGCCACAACCAGGGGTGTCCGAAGAAGGAATCTTGCCTTTTTCAATATGGTGTCCAGCTTTGCATATGTAACTTGTGCTGTGGTTGTCAAAGTCTATAAACTAACTAAAATGGCGTTGTGTGCTCCAGTGACCGTTTGTATACAATTTTCTCAGTTTAGTCACTAAGGATAAGTCATATTTTCTAAGGCTTTCACAGCAAGAAAAAAACATATTTGGTAATTCTTAACTTGTTTTTTTTATTTTACAGGTCTTTGTAACTCACTGGACAGTTGGATGATAGTTCCCAACATCAAACAGAACCAGTACACGGTGCACGGCCTCCAAAGTGGCACCAAGTACGTCTTTGTCGTCAAGGCCATAAACCAAGCAGGAAGCAGGAGCAGTGAACCGGGGACGCTAAAGACCAACAGTAAGAAACTTGAGGCTAAACTAGAAGGTTCTGTTGTCTGTGAAAGCTTCATCCAGGGTTCTAATGAATAAAAATGTGTTAAACAAACAGGTCAACCGTTTAAACTGGATCCCAAATCTGCACACAAGAAGCTGAAGGTGTCACACGATAACCTGACAGTGGAGCGAGACGAAACTACATCTAAGAAGGGCCACAGCCAAGACCGCTTTTCCAGCCAGAGCAGCTACGGTGTGGTGGGGAACGTCTTTATCGACAGCGGGCGTCACTACTGGGAGGCTCTTATTGGTGGGAGTACATGGTAAGAATCAATAGCAACACCAAAGGACTGAGCAAAGGTTTCGGGCAAGTTACATTTCCAATCCTCTTTGCAGGTACGCCATTGGCATCGCCTACAAATCAGCCCCCAAGCATGAATGGATTGGTAAGAACCAAGCATCTTGGGTACTCTGTCGCTGCAACAACTCCTGGGTGGTCCGCCACAACAGCAAGGAGCTGGCCATTGAGCCCTCGCCCCACCTGCGACGGGTCGGGGTCTTGTTGGATTACGATGCCGGATACGTCACCTTCTACGACGCCGTGGGCTCCCAGCACCTGCACACCTTCCACATCTCCTTCATCCAGCCCGTGTGTCCCGTCTTCAACGTGTGGAACAAGTGTCTGACCATTCTCACCGGCCTACCCATCCCTGACCACCTAGAGGGACTAGAACCCAGCAATTGAGAGATACACTTTCCCACCAGCATACGGTCACTTTCCCAAAGCTGCATGGGACAAGAGTCATCAAGTTTATGTTGTATCCCCTCTTCCGCTACAGTTCCACAGTCTCAGTCTTGTACGATGCACCTTTGCACCTAGAGGCAACACTCCTCTGTAAATCTGGACCAATCCGTTGCAGGTTCATTCTTCTGTCTTAATTTGTAATACAACAGAGACAGGCTGTAGTGGGACAAATGTACGAAAGTTACCTTGTCAGTTCTGAGCTTCCGAAAACCACTTTGCAAGGATTTCCTGATGCTGCTTATCGTAGAATCTCCATGGCAAGCCATTTCGGGACGAATGAACACTAATATTCCTCATCTAACGCACTTTGAGCTGCATTAAAGGACGAAGGAAGCAAGCCACGAACCAGTGTCTAATCTTGACAGATTTGCAATCAATGGTAGTTTCTGGTCAACGACGTGTATATTTTGTAAAAATGGTGCATCTCTTCCTATTTTTTTTCCCCCCATTTGGCCATTAAGAAGGAACCAAAGCCATTTTTGTCCGCATAGATGTTCATCTATAATAAATAAATAAATATTGAATTATTTTTGGAAAAGAGGAAGAAGCTAATACGAAAAGCGGGGTTTTCCTTCCATGTCGACCTTTTTTGTGCACACTGTTAACACTTTATTGATGGTTTTGTTGTAACCTGGAAGTACTTTAGTGCAATCTAAATGCATTCATGGTGGGGAAGTGTTTGACTTATTGTGTTCATTTAGTTTTTCTCTTTGAGTCTGATGCATTAAATGTGATATACACTTGAGTCCATCGTAAGAAAGAATGGTTTTATTTCTTTACTAACTTAAATACCGATTAAATTTATTTTCGGAAACCCAAAGAGACAAACCCAGTCTTCCTTTATTCTATCAACAATGACCTTTAATATTTAATAAAAGGGCACTCTTTGGTGTAAATATGAAGATTTGAGTCTATTTTTCAATCACCGGATCTGGTTTAATAAAGGACAAATGACGTCTTCTTTGATTCCCTTTGCAAAACCGTGGCTTTTATTGTATCTGGTGCGAGTATTTAGTGCTTAAATTAATGTTTCCATTTCAACTAGATGACCGTGGTGTTGTTTGTTGACATCCGTCCTTTTGGAAAACAGGATATGAGGGGTTTCCTCGCAGTTGTTGGAGAAATCGAAGAATAAACGTTCCTTTTCACTCAAAACTTGTCATTTTGTGCTTTAATTCCAGAACATTGGTGGCAGATCTCATGAAAAAAATGGGAGGTTTGGGGAGAAATATAGTATTTTTTGACTTGTAGAGAAGCAAAGGTCAAACTCTGAGGGGAAGTTCGAGCAGTTGCAGATTCGATAAGACTTTGACATTTTGTTGGAAGCAGAGGCGTCTGTGTTTTTGGAGGCAAAGCAGTCATTTAATCCATCACTTTATGTCAACAACCTCCTTCACTTCTAATTTAAGGCTGCAGCAGCTGCTGCTGCCGCACAGGGCTGTATTTGTCTTGATGAATCCTCCCAGCCCTCAAACACAGTTCACCTTATGAATTTCCTGTGGAAAGAGGAAGTCATTCAGTTTATCATGTGGACTTCCTACAGACACCAGGAGCTTTTCCTGTTGTTTTTTTTTCTCTTTAGGAGTAATTGTTCTTGGACTCTATGGGATTCATCGTTAGAGAGCTTTGTTATGGAGCGCACCAAAGCTGTGGGTCTCGTTCACACAGTTCACTGGTGCGAGTCGGGAAGAGTTTAATCCACCGGGCAAACAAGAGTCAACAACCCATAACTGTTGGACGTGTTTGTTTGTTTAACCTGCTGCATAAAATCTACTGTCAAATCTCACTGAACTGGTTAAAGTCAGTCCAAGATGGACAATAGAGGAGAAAACCTTCAATTTTCTAATGAAATCACAGTTAATCAGTGTAGCATAAAGGCTAAACTCTGGGTCAGAAGTCACCAAAAATAAGGTAACACATGTAGGATTATTGCAAAAACAATGGGACTCTTGAAACTTTGAGGATTGCGGGTTCGATTCCAGCCTTGCCCGCCCATGTGTCGAAGTGTCCACTGAACCCCAAATTGCCTCTGGTGGAAGGTCGGCGCCAGTGTTCAGCAACGGAGCAACCACCAGTGTGTTTGGGACAACTACTGTTTCCTTTATGCCAGGGCTTGCTGGCTTGTCAGTGGTCTTTGTCTCGCCCACCTGGGGCAGCTGGGGTCCAGCATTGCAGCATCACAGCTGGGAAGTGGACCCCATTGCTGTTCCGGTCTGGCTGGATGCTGTGGCCATGTTCCTTTGACAGAGCCAGCTCCTGGTATGAAAATAATCCCAAATATAATTTCCTTATAGCAGAGCCAAGCCTGTAATTTATTTTAGAAGATACTTTTATAAGTACTGATTGTGTGTGGTGTCATAGTATGTATGTGCTAACGAAGGGGAGAGGGAGGGTAGGGGTTGATTCTGTTAATATGGAACTTTGGTGTGTGGTTTTCTTTTAAATTGTATGGCTCTTTAAGCTACGCGAGTATAATAAGTGCTTCTTATAAATTAAGTTGATTTGATTAATGGGACTTTAATTTAAACATGAAACAGAAAAAAACTAATATCTATGGAAGCTAAAAACAGCCAGGGTTTCCTTTTTTTAACCCTTTCTCGTGATAATGAGATCCACTTTCTCATTATCGAGATAATGAAAAATACATATTTGCATTCCTCTCTTCCTCCTCCATCAAGACTGTATCCCCTCTTCCGCTACAGTTCCACAGTCTCAGTCAGGGCTTCCTTTTTTTTACGCTTTCTCGTGATAATGAGATCCACTTTCTCATTATCGAGATAATGGAAAATACATATTTGCGTTCCTCTCTTCCTCCTCCGTCAAGACTTTTTGTGTTTTAAGTCTCTTTATTTTGTAGTTAACAACAAAAACAGAAGATGAAAACGCTCCCCAAAAGTTATGTTCTTTGTCTAATTTTTTTTATTTATTAGTGGATCTACACTCCTGAGAATTGACCAACAAACTGCAAGTTCGTGAGGACTAGCTGTTTCGTACTTGGTTTGGTTTACACTTAAATTGCTAAAATAGACATTACAACTTGACTTAAACATAAAAAAAGTAAAAAATAGAGCACGGAAATACCCTTGGTGAGGACTAGTGGTCATGTGTACGCCATTTACCATGTTTGAAGGTCTCCTCATAACCTAAAAGCCAGGGTCAACAGTTTTTATGATCTCCATTTTATCTTGTCGACTCAATTGTCTTTCTTTTCCATACACCCTATTCACATCATTTCCCCAGTTTCTTCACTTCTGCTCTAAAAGCTTTATCTGCATTCACACTGAAGTGAACCGCACCAGAGTTCACTTGCAAGTAATCCCTAATCTTTCAGGCCAGATCAGAAATCGCTTCTTATAACTGCCCAAAGAGTTCAGACAAAACTGACTATATGAGCAAATTTACTACGTTACTTCTCTAACTTGCGGCTCCAAAGGGAAGGCTTGGCCCTCTCATCAACAAATCAGCCCCCTACAACTCACCATATATGGACGTATGGTTTAGACCTCTCCGCATCACTTTTTGACGTTTTTGGTGTCCCCAACTTGTCATTTTTATGACATGCTCGATGTTTTCGCAGTCCCTAATCCTCGACCGCAAACCAGTACTTGTTCGAAGAACCGGGCCGCGGACAGAAAAAAAAATGCATATGCTAATCAGAGGTTTCCGACCCTGCTGTCCAAGCAAGTGGTGAACAGAATCCAGAAGTTTTCCAAAATTAAACTTCTTTAAGAAACAGAAAATTAAAAAAAAGCGGAAAGAATCCCGTCTGGGGCCCGGTACCTAACGGCCTTCCGACTTCTCAAGAATGTGCTGCCAGGACAAGTGGCTACTATATTGTTTCAGTTTTACAGTTGCACACTAAACTAGCCAAAAATGCACATTAGAACTTGGTCAAAAGAAAAGATGGAACGCACAATCAGTTTTGAAACTAAAAAAAAAACTACATCAGCATCAGAGAGGCAAGTGCAGCCAGTAAAAATGATCCAGCGGGATATAAAGAAATACAGTTTTCCTTTTTATTTTAAATTCATGGGGCCAAAATGGTTTTTAGAATACTCAACAAAAAAGTTATGCTGCAGACAATTTGCTAGCAGAGCATATTACTTTGTGGATTCTCCTTTTTAATGTGTTTTTTCTATGCATTTAAGCATCTGTTGTAAAAGTTTAAATAAAAGTGTTTAAATATATCAAAAGAAAACCTGCAATAGCTGACTAAAACCCCTATAGAGCTTAAAATGAGGAAAAAACCCACACAAATGTTTTTCAATGTATTTTTAAATTCTGTACTCACACAAAACTTCAACATTCTTCTATTTTAGCTGGGATGTCATGAGCTTTCTCCTAATTTAATCCATTCAAATGCCCCTGCTGACATTATTTCATGCTCACACAGGATTGAGTGACATTTCCAACAATCAATAGAAGAACTTAATGTGCCTGCACCACCAGAATGTCCCACAGAGGTAGGGGACCAACAATTGCATTAACCTTTATGAAAAACAGAATTTGCTGAGCTTGTGTTGTTCTTCTGCACAACCTTGGCTCATGCGCAGTCGGTCAGGTCCTCCTGCGTTCACACGTGGACAGTGTAAAGAATCCAAAATAGCCTCAGCTATTTTTTTTTTTTTTTCCTGGAGCCTGAAGGGCACCTTCATACTAGCTCAACAACTCCATTTCCACCTCATGGGAATTTGAACCAGTGACCGTCCTTCGTGAGACCACTTCACTCTCCTCTAGGCAAACTCTGTCCCACTTTTGTCGGGCCAGAGCTGGTCGCTGGTTGTGCTGCACTCGTCTGGGCAGTCTTCGGGCTCTGCGGTCCCCAGACGTTTGGGGATGATTTTTATTTATTTTCAAGCAGAGGGAGACTCCAGAAGATACAGGCTTACATCTCCTGGGAGGCCTTGTGTTCTGTGGAGGCTAGCAGTCCAAAGATATGTGCGTTTGATGAGTAAACAGGCATGCAGCCACCGCTGCTTGATGGTGGTAGTGTTGCATTTCAATCAATATTATGTTTTGTTTCCTTTTGGAGCACTACAAGTCTGGTTAAAGGTGATGAAAAAGAATAGAATACATTCATGGAATTGTGTTTTTAACACGTTTTTCTGATGATAGAGGCCATATATAAAGAAAATTAAGCTCAAAATGGAGTATTTCTTTATCGTTGTGAATCAGGAGGAGACAAAAAAATAAAAATGCTCCAAGCTCTCGTTGACGGGGGAGGGGAAGGGGGGAGGGGTTCTCCGAGTCAAAGGTCCCGCCCACAACTTAGAGACAAATTTCTTTTGAACTCCTGCATAAACTCTGTTCTTGAAAACTACGCAAGTTTTAGCTTTTTGGCAAAAAATTGTAATTAAAAATTACTAGGAACACTTTTAAAATAAATGAAAAGATTGTTTAGCCATAAAATTTTGATTTTAATCTTTATTTTTTTGTTTTTTTATTGATTTATTGCTTATTTTAACTTACAAGATAATCAAAATAAAAGACAACAAATATATCTGCTCCCTCTACATGACAACCACTCAATTAAAAGACAAAATTGTTCACCGTGAACATTATTTTCCCCCTTTCTGTGCAGACCAAACCTCCAAACGTCCAGCAGATGTCACTGCTAGGATTCAGTAAAACATGCATCCAAGCAGCCAGACAAATGAGTCTGCAACACCCACACAGACTTACCACCACGGTGACGGCAGCTCCTCTGCAACGCAACCTGAGTCAGCCGCAGACTCGTCCTCGAATGTCTAAGTGTGTGCTGAAAATGACGTTTATTTACGGAAATATGAAAGATTACTGTTTGTGCTGCTGTAGAAGAGCAGAATATGTTGTTTTATGTCTATTTATGTGAATATATTTACATTTAACTCTAATAAAATTTAATAAAAATGTTATTTTTTAAATTTTTTTTGTTAAAAAATGCAAAATTTTTCTAAGTTAATTAAAAATATTTGATCAGTGTGGAGACAAAATAGTCCAGTTTTAAATGTTTCTTTTAAATAAAAGAATAAAGTATAGCTTTTTTGGGGGTTTCAATTTGTTATTCCCCTCACAACCATTTAGTGTCGTCATTTCACTTTCATTCTCGTGGTGCAGTCGACTGTTGTTGTTCGTCCTTCTCCTGCAGCCGCAGCTTTGCCATGTGTTCAGGTTTTTTTTTTTGCACCGAACACTCCCAGAAGAGAGAGGAAAAAAGCGTGTCTGCCACACAAAAGCCGTCTTCACAGAAACGGTGAAATTAAAGGTTGGGATAACACCTTATTTCCTCCGAAAGGAGAGGGATTACCGACTCCGCGGCCCATCCCCCGATGGCTCAGTTTCTCGGTTTACAAAGCCGGGGGATGGTACGGTGTCAGACCATCTACCCCCCAGCTGCCTCGGCTGTCTTAGATAGGTGATAGAAAAAGGCTAAAATAAACACATGAACTTTAACAAGTTGGAAAGGTATTTTTAAGTCGTCTTTTAAGGTTTTGCTGCACCCTAATTGTATTTTCTTTGATTTATTCGATAATTTTTTCACTTTTTAGTCCGATTTATTCTTAGAATACAAATTCTTAAAAAATTTTACAACAATTTTCAAAATAAAAGTCATATTTAATAATGAGAACTTGACTTATCAAGAATGTTTCCAACTATAACTAAATCACATTTGCATAATTATTTAAAACTACTTTGAAAATGTTCAAACTAATTGGAATTTATGGTTAATATTTCAAAGAGGTAGAGAAAGTAAGTTAGTTCTTNNNTTTTTATCAAAAAGTGCAGTTTCCCAACTAATGAGTCAAACGGTCGCAAAGCAACCACCAGGGGGCATCGATCATATCCGTTTACTTTATCTCCACGGCCCTAAAGAAAAAAACGGGAAAAACATGGAAACAAACTGCATTTATCAGATCTGACAGCAATGAGTCAAGCTTCTAAGTCTCCTCAGGACCGGTCTAAAGTCATGTCTCGTGTCACTGGACATTAGGGAACCCAAGTGACTACGGACGTACGGCGATCTATCAAAACCCTTTGGGGCGCTTTGTATCAGATGGTGCAGACCTACTCTAATAATCTATTTTTAAAGCATTTTCAGTGGTCTGTTAAATTGAAATTATAAAAATAGTGAGCAATATTAGCCAGATGCTAGCTTGGACGTGTAAAAACTCGTAAATGGGTGTTCAAAACTCGCATAGCTATAAAATGAAATTCAATTTTATTGATACTGCCCAATATCCCAAACTATTGTCTCATTGGGATTCATATTGGTAATTGTCCAAAAGCAGAATGTCATTCATAAAAGGTAAACAATAGGTACTTTCTTAAACTAAACAGACTAAACTAAGCTGGTTATCCCCCCTTAGACCCTCCTTCTCAGTAAGGAGAAAAAACTGACTCCAGGGAAAAAAAAAGGAAACATCAGGGATGTCCCCATGAAGGACAGGGGGATCTTTTCCAGGGTGGACAGGTGATATACCAGGACTGTTAAAGAAGAATTAGCTTATCTAACTCTATAACTACATATTTGAAAAGAGTTAATCCAGATAGAATTGGGGGACAGCTGGGGGCGAGATCCACAGGCAAGAAGAGCCAGGGGGAGGTTAATGGCCAAGAACAGGAGCACAGACAATCCATCTGGAATATTTCCCACTACGAGATGCAAGATGACGAGCCAGAGGCGAGGTCCACAGCCATGGACAGGTGCACAGGCGATCCACCTGGAATTTCTCCCACTGCGAGATGATGAGCCAGAGACGAGGTCCACGGCCATGAACAGGTGCACAGAGGATCCACCTGGAATCTCTCCCACGACAAGATGCAAGATGATGAGCCAGAGGCGAGGTCAACGGCCATGAACAGGAGCACAGGCGATCCACCTGGACTCTCTCCCACTAGGAGATGCGACATGACGAGCCAGAGGCGAGGTCTACCGCCATGAACAGGTGCACAGGCAGTCCACTTGGAATTTCTCCCACTACGAGATGGGAGATGACGAGCCAGAGGCGAGGTCCACGGTCAAGAACAGGAGCACAGGCGATCCACCTGGACTCTCTCCCACTACGAGATGCGACATGACGAGCCAGAGGCGAGGTCTACCGCCATGAACAGGTGCACAGGCAGTCCACTTGGAATTTCTCCCACTACGAGATGGGAGATGACGAGCCAGAGGCGAGGTCCACGGTCAAGAACAGGAGCACAGGCACCCCACTTGGATTTTCTCCCACTACGAGATGCAAGATGACAAGGAAGAGACAAGGTCCACCACCAAGAACAGGAGCACAGGTGATCCACATGGAATGCGAAACCTCTCACTATCTCTTTAGGCACGTTTTTATGACCATCATTGGGCTCTACGTACCAAATGCATGTTCAATGGCTACTTGTTGGCAGCATGTGGTGCAGGGAGCATAAGAGTATTTTCTACTTCACAACTATGATCTATTTCATACTGTACCATTCTATCTGCTCTGAAATCTGAACAATTTCACAAAATAAATACTCAGAAAACAAACCTTAAGCTTAATTTTCTTTTTTTTTTTCATTCTTGCCTTTCGTCATAGTTCCATACATGTCTGTTGCTAAAGGAGTCCACAGTTATAAAGCGGTTTAGGTAAACATCAACCTTTCGACCAGACGTGTTGACAGATAAAGTCCTCTGTTGGTTCTGATTGGCTCTGGCCACAAATGTCATGTGTCAACACAGCATAGATTGGCCACTGAGGCTATAAAGCGCTTCGGATCATGTTCTGGTTCTTATCTGCGTCACCTTCTGGTCAAGCTCCTTATCCACTACCAACGCAGTCAACCAGAGTTCAGGAAACTGGCATCTACAAGAGGAGCAGATTTTTGGCAGCAGCGCCATGGCTTGATGGAAAAATGGCCAATTCTCACTGCAATCCCACAAATCCAAAGCTTTTTAGTTGTGCTTCATCATCAAGATGTAGGTGGAATTAAAAATATATGCCTCATCAAGTCTTTCTTCTTTTTTGGGCCTGATGCTCATGATCTTTGTCATGTCTAACTTCAAAAGAAAACCCTACTCTCACAGGGGAGCTCAGAGGGGGATCATTAGTGGGAATCAGGTCCAACTCTACAGATTATCTGGACTTCTTTCCAGCTGGTACCTTCCTAATGAAATTCATACCCTCTGGCCAAAGTCTTTGTTGGGCGTTGTGGTTTTTGGAGCACGTTTTTGTATTTCTGCTCAAATGTTCCTATCATACTCCGGCCTCACATTTGAATCTAAGCCAATCAAGGACAGCTTTGTGATTAACAATTCTGACCATCGATCAGGCAATGCCAACGTAGAAAGTTGCTTTCTTCTTTTAACTGCTCCTTATCACTCCATCATCTATATGGTAATACTCGTTTTGTTTTTCGCTTCAATCTTCAACCTCTTCTCTGTTGACTCATGCAATCACTCTGTCAGTTTCTCTACCTTTCCTGGCTTCTTCTGCTTCTTCATCTTCTTCAAAAAAAATTCTCCTCCCAATCAGCTCCTCTTCAATTCGGTTGCAATTTCACGACCAGTCAAGAACCCAATTAGTTTTCACTTTTCAATCACTAAATTTTCCCTCAAATCGAAGGGAACTTGAAAAGGCGTGCTTTTACCGTCCCGCTACCTAATTAAGAGATGATCGTTTATTGAGCTTCAGGTGGGGGAAGGAGGTTTTTGAGCTCCAGTTATTGGGAAAAATACACAAGTGAGATAAGACCGAGGGGCAGGATAAAGGATGAAGGGAAGAAATAAAAGGTGCACCGGTGGGTGTTAGTTAGGTGTTTGAACTATCGGGTGTCTTTACTCTGTGGACTTTGGAGAAAAACAGGTTTTTGCTGTTCCACTTTAAAAATGATCTTTTCTGTACTGAGTATAGCTCAGTACATGTAACTATAGGTATAGGACCAAATAGGCTATCAAATTAAAAGTTTGGGTGTTGGGGGGGTGTTAATTAAAGGTTAAATCAATGTCAAAATGGTTCTACACAAAATACAATAGTAGGACTAAAATACATTTAAATATAGTATTAATTGGTGAATAATTACTTTGATAAGACACAATCCTGGTAAGGTATAATACATGTTTAGATTAATACATATATTTGTCTCTAAAACATTTGAAGTGAGAGGCTTTATTCTTTAGACCAGCGTGGTCAAACTTAATCACACAAGGGGCCAAAGCCCAACACTCCTTAGGTCGCGCGCCGAACAGGATCAACATTTATTGAACACTCTAAAAATAGCTTTTTAAAACTTTAAAGCCAAAACTTTTTGACATAATTATGAGCTAGATATATAGCATTACTTGCGATAATGCTAAAACAGCTAGCATGTAGCTGAAATATTAGCTAAACTCCAGAACAGCCTAAATAACAAAAAAAATGAAATTAGCCAAAATGGTGGAAATGTAGATGAAATAATACATAAATTAAAAAAATAGCCTTAATAAAATGAAAAAAGTCTAAAGTGGACAAAACAACTAGCGTTTAAATACAAGCTAAACTCCAAAACAGCCTAGAAAACTAAAAAGCCTAAATTATCCTAAACAGCTAGCATGTAGCTAAAATATTAGCTAAACTCCAGAACAGCCTAAATAACTAAAAAAAAAAGCTAAATTAGCCAAAATAGCTCAACTGTAGCTGTAATATTAGATAAAATAAAAAATAGCCTTAAAAATTGAAAAAAAAGTCTAAAGTGGCTGAAACAACTAGCGTTTAAAACATAAGCTAAACTCCAAAACAGCCTAGAAAACTAAAAGGTCTAAATTATCCAAAACAGCTAGCATGCAGCTGAAATATTAGCTAAACTCTAAAACAACCTAAAGGAGAACAATTCGGATTATGCAAAAATAGTCGAAAAATCTAGCAGAATTTCTTTAATTTTAAAAACTTTTTAACATAATTATTAATAATAAAAATACAGGAATATTATTCCAGAATAAATTAACTTAAATCTGAAATAAATTAATATTTTACTCTCCATAAAAATATATTTTGATAAAATTATACAATTTAGAAATGAGCCCAACATAACATCGGGTCATTAATAACAATAACTTAAAACGATCTGGAGGGACGGATAGAAATACCTGGAGGGCCGTAACCGGCCCCCGGGCCTTGACTTGACACATGACTATTTTTGGCAGCTATAAGGTATATATGTCTCCATCCTGATACGTCTTTTACATCCAGATACTCTAAAGTAGTCCCAGATCATTACACTTCTGCCACTATGCTTGACTGTTGTGATGATCTTTTATTTAGAGTTAGGCCCAATCCGAGTACTTCCCCCACCCCTCCAATCATAGGGGCATTTGGAGGGGTAGGGATGTCCGAAACGGTTTGGTGGAAGGCTCTTTATCCCTCCGCCACCAGGATATTCTGCAAACTTATTTCTTCACATTTATCATTTAAATATAAGTAATGACTTTTGTATTAGCATGACTTTTTAAAGTTGTAAAACTGATGCTATGTAGCTAGCAGCTACACGCTAACACAGATGACATCCTCGAGTGGGAGTAATGTCCGAATTTGAAGACACTATTTTTCCATAACTCTCCATTTGGAGGGCTAAATACAGGGGAAGGGGAACACTTCGGAAGTAGCTCTGTAAGACTATTTGGAGCTGACAATGTCACAAATTCAGGTGCGACGATACATTTTAATAGTTTCCTAAAACTGAAAAGTAAATATGATGAAAACGAATAAAATTAAGAAGTCAAAAAACCTGTCAGACAAGGAATAATAGAAAAGAAAAATGTTTTTAACCAAACAACTTGACGAACCAGACATTAAAGATACACTACAATAAGAATGCCTTTTATTGTTTTTCTGACAATGGAGGAGATAGATAAAGAAAATAAAGTATTTATTTACTCGGATTGTCGTGAGTCACAAGCTCACATAAGTCACAAGTCTAATCCGAATCTCCAATGAATCACCTTCCGCTCTACAGAAACTATGTCCTAGAAAACCTCACAGTTTTTTTGATTTGGGCCAAAAACGTCACAATCATAATAAAAAGACCCCCGAGAACGGTTTGAAAATAGTTCTACTACCAGTTTCCCTTGACATCAAAAACGTTTATTGCCTACTTTCAAAATAACAATAAGTTACAGCCAATAAACTAGTAAGGCACCATTTCCTATCTTGTATTTGTTCTGGATCTGAATTTCTTCAATGCTACTTTTTGGTACCTTTAGCATGCTAAGCAAAATTAGACTTTTCAAAAACTTTAGTTTAGTTAGACTTACTTCATGGCTACTTTAGTATCAAAAATATCAAAAATATAAGAAACTTTTACTCTCTACTCCACCACATTTGAACGGACATTTACCATTACTCGTTACATTGTGATTGAGCGCAAAGGGAATCTTCTTCACCATGGCTGGTTTGTTGGGCGGATAAGACGATATCGCCCTCTGCAGGATACTGATGGTACTGCATGGTATTTATGCGTTAAATCCAACAGTAACTCTAGCGGATGGAGAGTGAGGACGACCAGGAAGTAACAAAACGTTGCAGTACCGCAACTGACCAGAGGGGCTGGTGCTTAGAGTGAGCAATTTTACATTGACTCCCATGTTAAAATCGTCCTGAAAACCTTCATATTTCTACTGAAGTTGTCATTTATTTAATTTCTATTCATATCAGGAAATAAAAGCTCATAAGTAGATTATTGTTCTTCACAATCATCTAAAATACTTTTAAAATCAGATACTTTTACTCAAGTATTTTTGGATTTGGTGAGTAATTTTTACAGTAAAGTAACAGTACTTTTACTCAAGTATGGTTTTCAGGTACTCTTTACAACTCTGCGTCTATGTTTATGTATTTCGCTGTTTCCTTTGTGTCACATGTTCTTGTAGAACGAGGCTGGTTTGGAGTTTTTTGGAGTTTTTCTGAATCGTGCTTTGCGTCAGTTATGAGAAAAGGGACATCCACTCCCACACGTTTGAAGGCAGGAAAAGCTTTTGGTCAGACTGGCTAGTTGTTGCCTTGGTAATTCAGTTTCAGAGTGGGAATGGAAATATTTTCAGTGTCAAAGACGTTTCGATTTAAGTGGGGCTGCGGGCGAGTGTGGCTCGCCTTCATTTTCAGCCTGAATAAATCTGAACCTGCTTTTGAAGAAGTGCTCAAAGCGTTTTCCTTAGGTGAAGCAATTATTGCCGAACAGTAAGAAAGGAGCCAGTCCTTCATTAAGTGAAAAAATTACAAATGATTATCCACAACAGAGCGGATTTTTTTTTTTTTTCAATATTTCCGTTGTGCATTAATTAAGATAAGTTTAAGAAGTGAAAACGTCTCCAGTGGAGGTTGGCTTTTATGTTTGTTTAAGGGGTAAATAAAGCCAATGTACAGATCTCATTAGGACTGAAACAATTTTGCCAGAGTGTGCCCATGAGGCATCCTACCGACAAGAACAAGCGCCGAAAATGAAAAGAGAGAAAAAAGGTGTTGAGGAGGGAATATGTGTGAGATTAGGTGTAGTTGAGCGTGAAGGACAAAGGTAGAAAAGGTGAGAGAAAAAGCGCATTTGTTTATGGATGTGTAAAGACGTATGGGCGTGTGCACGCTCCTGTGTTTGTGCACGAGGGCATCGGCACAGAGAAGAGCGGATATGACAGGCCTGTCTGTTGTCTCCCCAGAATAATTGCTTATGGATTACCTGAGGCGAATCCCACTGGAGACACTTAGAAATGACACTCCCGGGTGACTCCTTGAATCATGTTCATATCCGGTCTGAGGCATTTTGTTTTGGGTGTGTGTGCGCGGGGCCTTGTGTGTGAATCTTTGTGCGTTTGCAGATCCGAGGGGAGGTGTTGTCTTTCATTTCGTTGACGAGCGAGTGAAATACTTTCACTACGTCAGAGCACAAACAAGCAGGCTGTGAATACACAAGCGCTAAACGCCGACTCCCCCTTCAGATCTATCATCTGTGACTCAGCTCAATTCCACACGGTAAAAGCTGACGAGCTAATGACAGGAACATTTCGGTGCAAATTTTGATGACATCCGGTACATCCCGTCTGGTAAAACTAGAATGACTTCGGTTTATTTTGACCGCTTTTGTTCTTAGACAAACAGATGAGCGTTGAAAAAGTAAAATTCATAAACAAAATTATGTTTATTTTTAAAAAAATAAAGCACATTTTAATGAACACTCTACAAAAATATATAATAAAATAATATTCGTTTGAAAGAAAATTTTTGTTTTTTTTTACATTGACAGTTTCACTTTATTGTAGCACCTTTAATGTGCAAAGAGAAATTAAAATGTTGCTAGTATTGCTAACAGAGGTTTGTAAGCTCACTAGCATGCTAATCTTGCTGGTGGAACACTTATGCTAATCGTATTAATACATTTTGCTGATAAAGTTTGCATGCTAATCTTGTTAGCAGTACTTTTATGCTTAATTGTCAACAGAACTATGCTATTTTTGCTCAAAGGTCCATAAATATGTCTATGTTTGCGTGGTGTTCTAGTTATACTTTCAATGCTACCGATTCGTTTTTGTTTTCCTTTTTTTAATTTGCAGGAAGTAATTTGTGTGCCAAAAGTTGCATGCTAACCCTGTCTAAAAGAACTAGTCAACATGACTTGTATGCTAATCTCGCTAAAAAAGTTTACATACTAAACGTGTTGGTAAAACTTTGATGCTAATTTTGCTAATAAAGTTAGCACACTTATCTTGCTAATAAAGTTTGCCTTCTAATCTAGCTAATAAGGTTTGTAGGCTAATCTTGTTGGTAAAACTTTTATGCTACTTTTGCTAATAAAGTTTGCACACTTATATTGCTAATAAAGTTAGCACACTTATCTTGCTTATAAAGTTTACATACTAAACGTGCTGGTGAAACTTTTATAATAATTTTGCTAATAAAGTTAGCACACTTATCTTGCTAGTAAAGTTTACATGCTAATCTTGTTCGTGAAACTTTTATGCTAATGTTGCTAATAAAAGTTAGCACACTTATCTTGCTAATAAAGTTAGCACACTTATCTTGCTTATAAAGTTTACATACTAAACGTGTTGGTAAAACGTTTATGCTAGTTTTGCTAATAAAGTTAGCACACTTATCTTGCTAATAAAGTTTGCCTTCTAATCTAGCTAATAAGGTTTGTAGGTTAATCTTGTTGGTAAAACTTTTATGCTAATTTTGCTAATAAAGTTAGCACACTTATCTTGCTAATAATGTTTACATACTAAACGTGCTGGTGAAACTTTTATGCTAATTTTGCTAATAAAGTTTGCACACTCATCTTGCTAATAAAGTTTGTGTTCTAATCTAGCTAATAAAGTTTGCAGGTGATTAGAACATGCCTGCTAATCTTGCTAGCAGAACTTTATTGCTAGTCTTGTAAACACAACTATGCTTTTCTTGATAAAAGACCCATTAATGTTTGTGTTGTGTTCTAGTTACACATTCAATGGTACCAATTTAACACTTCTTTTCAACAGCCAAAACTTGCATGCTAACCTTGCTAACCAGAACTTGTTAATATGACTTGCATGCTAATCTCGCTAGTAAAGTTTTCATTCTAATCTTGTTTATGCTAATTTTGAACTAGCTAATTTTACCAATAAATTGGCATGCTAATGTAGCTAAAAAAGTCTGAATGTTAATCTTGCTAAAGTTTTCAGGCTAATCTTGCTGGTGATTTAGATATGACTGCTAACCTTGTTAGCAGAACTTCAATGCTATGCTTGTCAACACAACTATACTTTTCTTGCTAGAATACCCATAAATCTCTCTGTTTGTGTTGTATTCTAGTTTGAAATTCAATCCTTTCAATTTGGCATTACTCTTAAACAATTTTTCTTCACCTTTCTTTATTTTTTTCCTATCATTTTGAATCTGCTAGAAATAATTAGTGAGCAAAAATTGGAATGCTAACAGAATTGCTAATATGACTTGAATGCTAATCTCACTAATAAAGTTTTCATGCTAATCTCGCTGGTGAAACTTTCATGCTAATTTCACTAATAAATCTGCATGCTAATGAAATATGACTGCTAACCTTGTTAGCTGATCTTTTATGCTAGGCTTGTCAACAGAACTATGCTATTCTTGCTAAAAGACCTTTACACCTGTCTGCGTTTATGCAGTATTTTGCATCAAAGCTCTGTTAATTGTTAAATAAGCTCCTCAGATGACTTCATAGTGTCAGATTCTTCATCACTGACGGCATGCCCCCTCACTCCAAGTTCCTCCTTTGTTCTATTTACATTTGTTTATGACTTGCCATTTGTTTTAGCCTTTTTATAGGTTATTTTTTTTCCCCCTCAACCTGCTTGTGGTCTGGAGCATTATAAGAACTCCACAAACTATGACAACCACTTCTCTGAACAATCAATATGTTTTCATAGCTCTTCAAAAAAGAGATCTCTGTTGGTTTCTAAAATGTCCCAATGGACAGATACTGGAGAGAAACGCATAAACCATCTTTCAACAAATACTAAAACACAGCAGATAGATGTATATGTGAAATTTTATAGTCTATTTTTCCAATTCTCAAGTCAGAAATATGAGATGTCTGCAAGTCATGCCTCCCGAATGAAAGCTAAAGTACCAGATTTACTCACTGATCCTATTATTTGAAAAATAATGTGGTATTATCGTCTTCATTTGGGGTGTCAACCCTCTTCATCCCAGACAAATGTTTTAAACTAGACCTAGTGTTCAGAGACAGAGTTCATCTTTTAGTAGATGCCCGCTAATCTACAGAAATAGGTGCACTGTCCTCCAAGTGGACTCCAAAAGAGGAACTATAATGAGAACAAGTGTATTTCTGGCACCGGCGGTGTGTCTACAACAGTTTAATCAGGTCCTGAGGGACTCCACTCTTGGTATGAATATTAGCATATCACTAAGCTGTAATTTTCTCTTCTAGGACAACTGTCATTTAACTTCAGAGGAGGAGAAGCTATGAAGGAAAAAAGGGAGAACATGTGGAAAATAAAGGTCGCCGTCATTTTTCTCCGTCTGCGATAAGCTTGTTTTCCGATTTATGGTAAATTAGGATATCAAACACTGACAGTTGCTCCCCATGAGGGTTTTTAATGTTACCATTAGTAGAGTACAAAGTCGCTCTATTGATTCAAACAAAACTTTTCTGCACAACTGACAAAGAAAAGAAAACTGACTTGGCATTCAGGTGGAGAAAGGAGGATTTTAATTAGTTCTCTAGTTGTGTGAGAGTGTGATTGGACAGAAATGAAAACATTGTACTAGGACATAACTCATAGATACACTAAATACTAGGGGTGTAGGGAAAAATCGATTTGGTGATATATCACGATATTTCATCTGTATCGATTTAAAATGCTGACAAGACAATATTTAATTAATTATTTCCAAGCGTCCTTCAACATCTTACTTTTGCTGGCAGCTAGTTGGCAGCTCATCACACTACACCACACTAGGACAACAAGATCTCAGGAGAACCAGCTCGTGTTACATGTTTAGTCTCATTGGTTGAGTCAGCCTTGCGGTCTTTGTTGTTATTAGACATATATTACTTAGTATGCATCTTAGTTTTTATCAAATCATATACTTTTTTTAAAAAGAGAAAAATTGCTCTGACTTGCGATATATTGCGATAAGTATCGTATCACCAGATTCTTGCCAATACACACCCCTACTACATAAAAATATAAGACTGTTTTACAGATGTGACCATTAAAAGTCAAGAAATTTCAATACATGTCCTATTTATTGTTGGGTATAACACAAGAGGAATGTATACTTTATGTTGCATTCACACCAAACCCAATTTGTTCTCCAAAAAGTATCCCCAAAAGTGTTTTAATCAACCATATATATATCAGACAAATGTGTGTGTGTAGGAGCTGTTACATTGAAAAATATGAAAGATGTTGAAAAAATTGCTCGGGTGACGCAGAGTCACAGGTCATGACATCACATAAAGACGGTGACACTACAGAGAGCTTCAACTGGAACTGCGTCTGATTGATGACTACAAGAGCTTGCTTTCTCTCTAGCCTTGTTTCCATTGAGCGGTCAGGTACGGCACGGTCCGGTATTTTGAGAAAGGTCCGACCCATACCTCTTGAGAACCTTCATCCGTTGTAGGTCCATAGAAAAATAGAACGAGACGGTAAGAGTGAAAGTGATGGCGACATTAGAAAGCGCCAGTGCTAAGGTAGCAATTCCATTTCTCCTAAATCGTCTTTCAAACAATATTAAACTCCTGTTATACACGATGTACCTGAAATAAAGCAAGAAAAAACTTGTCCAATGATAGTAACGCAATGACTCGGTAGCGGTCGACACCCCACTCAATGGAGGCGAGGGTTAACTGAGTGGAAACACAAGAATTAGCAGTGGAAACGAGGTTTCTGTGACCAGTTTGACTATTTCCTGGCCTTTTAAAAAAGTTCATAAATAAAAGGAGAGGACATTTTTATTTTTGTCTCAACACAAATATGAAAGCTTAAACTTTACCCTGTTTAATTTAAGCTGGAATGGGTTTCTCCAAACAATGTAGCCACAAGGGGGCCCAAGCCAGGGTCTCATTGTGCCGGTCCCAAGCCCGGATAAATACAGAGGGTTGTGTCAGGAAGGGCATCCGACGTAAAATCTTGCCAAATCAAATATGCGAATCAGACCTACGAAATCCATACCGGATCGGTCGAGGCCTGGATTAACAACGACCGCCATCGGTGCTGTTCACCGACAGGGTGCCGGTGGAAATTGGACTACTGTTGGTGGAAGAAGGAGAGGAGGAAGGCGGGTTCGTAGGGAGAGAGAGAAGAGGGTTTCTCCAAACAACGTCACAGACAAGCTAAAAGATTGTGCCCATCGGTTGGTCGTCCATTTGTCTGGTGTGTGGAGTATACCCAAACCCATTGTGTTTAGTTGAGTAGCTGGGTGTAGACCTGTATGACCTGAGATTTCACCAACTTTGCCAAATGGATAACAATTCAAGGGATAGTACTTCTCTTATGTGGGGATTATGTGAAATACTTCATGGATCTGTAAAGGACTATATCGTCATTCGTCAACAATATAACCAATATAATCAGCATCCATATGGAACACTGATTTAAGTCTTATTAAAAGCCCTTATAGTTTTATCATACATGGTTTAATCAATGCATTATGCTAATGGTAAAGTGATAGGTCAAAAAGTATGTTGGCTCTTTCATAAAATGTAGAGATCATTGTTCTAGGACAGAACTGCTCCAGCTCCTTGTTGAGTTTAATCATATCCAGGATTTGGAGAGGTAGACACTCGGCGTTCATCTACATTGATGTAAGTACTTTTATAATACTCAAGTGTTGCTTTAACAAAACGCAGTGATTCGTCTCTGAGCAGTTCCAAAGGCCTCGTCTAATGACGTGTCGATCCCGCTGGATGACAATGACTTTATTTCAGGTCACATGGTGTTCTTTACCGCTCCAGTCTCTCATCTGACTTGCATGCATTTTTAGTCAATGTACAGGGGGCTCTCTCACTTGTCCTTTCCCCCCCTTTGTCCTGACAGCGGCGGCTTTTTTCTGGTTTCAAGTGGCTGCACAGACAGACAGTCCAATCTACAGCTCCTTCAACATCTCTCTGATTAACGCCCTTCTTGACTGGTCTGTGAGATTCAGTAGTCTGTCCTTGTCTCGACTGTTTTTTATTCATGGTATAAAGTCCCTCCCCCTTATTTTTCATACTTAAAGGAGAACTGAAAAAAAATGTATTCATAGTTATCAAGTGTAGCTTATATTTCACAAAGAAAATGGGAAATTTTTCTTTAAAAAAATTTAATTTTGCATATGTACTTGGAAGTGTTCCTTGATCAATAGAACTGTAAGGATTCTTTTTATCAACGATTAATTCACTTCGTAATTCGTGATTGTTGATGCAATTTAGTTGATATTGGTACATTTTGAACGATACGATTCTTCGATTCACATAATAATTTGTGATTCCTGATACAATTCAGTCAATATTAATTCATTTTGAACCATATGATTCCTCAAATCCCATTGTAATTTGTGATTGTTGATGAGATTCAGTCCATATTGGTTCATTTTAAACGATACGATTCTTCAATTCACAACATAATTCATGATTGCCAATACAATGTAGTTGATATTAGTTCATTTTGAACAATACGATTCTTTCACTCACATCGCAATTTATGATTACTGGTATGATTTTGTCGTTATTGGTTCATTTTGAACAGTGCGATTCTTCAATTCACATCTTAATTTGTGATCGCTGATACGATTTAGTCAAAAAAGGCTCATTTTGAATGATACGATTCTTCGATTAACATCATAATTTGTGATTTCCAATACGATTCAGTCGATATTGATTCTTTTTGAACGATGCGATTCTTCGATTTACATCTTAATTTTTGATTTCCAATACGATTCAGTCGATATTGGTTCATTTTGAACAGTGCGATTCTTCGATTTCCATCTTAGTTTCTAATTGTTGATACGATTGAGTTGATATTAGTTCATTTTGAACGATATGATTCTTCCATTTAAATCTTAATTTTTGATTACCGATACGATTTAGTCAACATAGCCTCATTTTCAACAGTACGATTCTTCAATTTGTATCATAATTAGTGATTTCCAATACGATTTAGTCGATATTGGTTCATTTTGAACGATACGATTCTTCGATTCACATCATAATTTTTGATTACAGATACGATTTAGTCAACATAGGTTCATTTTGAACAGTACGGTTCTTAGATTTACATCATAATTTGTGATTTCCGATACGATTTAGTCGATATTAGTTCATTTGAACGCTACAATTCTTCGATTCACATCATAATTTGTGATTACTGATACGATTTAGTCAATATAAGTTCATTTCGAACGATCCGATTCTTCGATTTCCATCCTAATTTTTAATTGTTTGTTTGGATTCAGTTGATATTGGTTAATTTTGAACGATATGATTCTTCTGTTTACATCTTAATTATTGATTCCGATACGATTTAGTCAACATAGCCTCATTTTCAAGAGTACGATTCTTCAATTGACATCATAATTTGTGATTTCCAATACGATTTAGTCGATATTGGTTCATTTTGAATGATACGATTCTTCGATTCACCTCCTAATTTGTGATTACTGATATGATTTAGTCAATATTAGTTCATTTTGAATGCTACGATTCT
>NC_050513.1:5000895-5013417 GCF_002922805.2 Oryzias melastigma
TTGTGATTTCCGATACGATTTAGTCAATATTGGTTCATTTTGAACGGTACGATTCTTCGATTCACATCCTAATTTGTGATTTCCGATACGATTCAGTTGATATTGTTTCATGTTGAACTATAGAATTCTTCGATTCACATCCTAATTTGTGATTACTGATACGATTTAGTCAATATAGGTTCATTTCGAACGATCCGATTCTTCGATTCACACCATAATTTGTGATTTCCGATACGATTCAGTCGATATTGATTCATTTTGAATGATGCGATTCTTCGATTTCCATCTTAATTTTTAATTGTTGATATGATTCAGTTGATATTGGTTCATTTTGAACGATATGATTCTTCTGTTTACATCTTAATTTTTGATTCCGATACGATTTAGTCAACATAGCCTCATTTTCAAGAGTACGATTCTTCAATTGACATCATAATTTGTGATTTCCAATACGATTCAGTCGATATTGGTTCATTTTGAAATGATACGATTCTTCGATTCACCTCCTAATTTGTGATTACTGATATGATTTAGTCAATATTAGTTCATTTTGAATGCTACGATTCTTTTGAACGCTACGATTCTTCGATTCACATCCTAATTTGTGATTTCCGATACGATTTAGTTGATATTGGTTCATTTTGAATGATACGATTCTTCGATTCACACCATAATTTGTGATTTCCGATACGATTCAGTCGATATTGGTTAATTTTGAACTATAGAATTCTTCGATTCACATCCTAATTTGTGATTTCCGATATGATTCAGTCGATATTCGGTCACTTTGAACGATCTGATTCACTGACCTAATATCCATCCACAACATATTTAGCTAAAAACTTAACTGGTGTGAATTAACATATATTGAAGAGGTATAGAAATCAGTTCATCATTTAGGTCGATTATTCCTAACACTCATACCGATTAATGTATAATTTGAACAATGTATATTTATTCAGCTATATATTGTAAGAAAATAAGGTGTGAAACACTAAAAATAGGTCATTTCATGAAGCTCTTTGGGTGCAGTTTACACAATCGACCAGGAGAGGGGGATACACACCCTGGAATAATGCACCACTAGGCCCCAACTCTTGGTACATCCACTTCCTTTGCAACTCTTTAGTCGAGCTGAAACTGTGTGTGTGTGCTTTGGAGTGAGTCAGTGTGTGTACAAGCATACTACAAAGCTTCAGGCCTCTCCAACACTCGGAGAGCTGGAAGCTGCAGCCTGACATTCACAAACAATGGCCACACAAGACAATGCAAACAAGATGCCTGGGATCATTTCCCTGTCCCCGTGTGCAACAGCTTGCAGAGCTTTTTTTTTTTTTTTTTTCCCCCTCCTCCACCCGCCGCTTCCCAGCTCCAACATAAGACGTCGCCCAAGGTGTGGATTTATGGAAAACACGGAGATCTTTTTTTTTTCCAAGCAGCCATTAACCGAATCACGCCACGTTCACGGTGCCTTTCTATCTCAGACATATTAGCGGCTAAGGCTTTTTGGAAAAGCCTTGCATCATCAGTTACAACGTTTTGAAGCCCAGTGTGGTTGTGGCATAAACATCCCAGGGGCTTTGTTTGACTCAAACATCCATTTGGCTTGGTAATCCAACTGCACACCAGGGGGAGGGTGTAAATACTCTGGCAGCACCTTGAACAGCAATACATCCTTGAATAGTTGGTGTGTTTATCTGTTTGTGTTTCATCAATCTGTCCAGCAGGCCTCTGAAACCCTGTCATGCAGGATTAAAGCTGTGCTGGGGGAGTCACGGCTTGGGTGAGTCACAGTGCATTTGGAGTAATAAGAGCCCAGTGGACGGTTATTTGTAGTGATAGTGTAATTCTGAGGAGGAGCTGCGGCTCAGAGCGAGATGGACGCCGCCGCCGTACTTCCAGCACGCAAATCTGTCGCCACAGTCAACCCTTTCATTTTCCGTTCTCTAAACTTCCAAGAGATCATAAACTTTATTCGTCAAATTTGCACATATTTCTTCGTTAACCGGGAAAAACGTCTGTGATTCCCATACCTGCCTCCATCAGCAGCTTCTCAAAACGTGTAAAGAAACAGCACATTCATCATGTGTGGTTGTACTTCCAGGCAGAAAGTACATTTTCACTAAAATGGGAGCAGGCACCTAATGTGCACATGAATCTACAATACGCCCCATTATGGATCCCGGCTTGTGTTTGCACTGAACGATTCGTCATTCGGTTATTTAATCATTTATTTTTTTTGCCCTGGAAAAATAGAAATGCTAAACTGAGAGAACAGCCGGTTCCTCTCGGTTTCTCTAAAGCGTATGACTTCTCAGCCTTGAGGATGTTACTATGGGGACCAAAGCTGTGGAAGTGAAGCAGACGGAATGTACACGAACGCGTGAAGAGTGAGAACATAAAGTGACCAAAGAAATCCACTTTTTCCAGGAAGAACGTGTTCTTAAAGCTAAACGTCGGTTTTGTTCCTGGAAGTGAGGGATTCAGTTGAATTTTTGGACGTTTGAAAGAATTTACGTCATCGGTTCCTTTCAAATTTAGACTTGATGTTGGCAAAACACTGAGAACAAGGTGATTCATGAAATATTTTGTATTATTCAAAAAATATTTTAATTTGTTTTCAAAATATGAGGATTTAATTAATTGTCAGAATTAAGAAGAACTGCATGTTTTTTGTTTTTTTTAGTATTAGAATTTAGAAAAATAAAAGGAAATTCAGTGAATTTTGGGACACCTGCCAATCCAAATAGTGTGGTTGTCAATTAACAACCAATTAAGTATGAAAATATTTTCCAGGACTTTAAGCAACATTTGAACAAAATATTTTTTTAATTTAAAGTTGGTTACTTCATATTAACCCTATGAGTTGTTCCCATTAGACAGGAAGTGGCTGACAGCACTTACCTTCATTCAGAGACCCTGACGTCCCCTGATGATGAGAACCATTGACTCTTTATGAGAACTGGACGGAGTAACACACTGTCATCCTCAGGTCGTCACATATTGACATTTGATTAAGGACGTTCTGGCTGCTTGTCGGGTCCCAAAACCTAAAACCCAGCACTGGTATACTAACCCGACAACAGTAGCTGTACTGGACCCAAACGGGTATGGGACCCGAAACGCTAAACCAGGGGGTGAATTGTGCCCGAACTCGTACTGGGTTGGGGTTAGGGGACCGTTATAGGGTTAGAGTACCGGGATTTGATGGGTTCAGGTTTGCGACCCATAGATCTGGGACCTGTGATTTAAGGGGACCAGTCAGTATATCAAAAAAACGACGGGTTAGGAACACCCAAAACATCAGTTGTTGACGCAGAGTGGTCCTTAACCAAACGTCACTCTGCGACGAGTTGGGAGTGAGAATGTTTTGGACTCTTTTCTCTAGTACAAGTCATTCACGTTATAAACTGGCCAATCAGATGCATCATAAACGTAGGTGGTGCCTGTTGGACCCCATGTCCAACATTTAAAATGTTTTGACAGATTTTTTTCAAGTCCTTTCAAGTGGTCGAGGTATTCACCCTTGATTAGAACACACAATCTCACTCCCAAACTGTCATATATAGACATATGGTTTGGGCCCCCTCCGCGTCATTTATGATGTCCCCAACTCGTCGTTTTTTGACGTTCTGGCTGTCAGGTCCCAAAACCTCGGGACACAGTACTGGACGTGGAACCGATATTGGGTTAATGCACCGGTCCGGTTAGCTTAGGCATTTCTTCCCTGTCTGTGACCCTGTACCAAGGGGCCCTCAGACTAGATTGGGGACACCCAAAACGTCATGGAGGAGGCCTGAACCAGACATCCATATATGACGAGTTGGGAGTGAGAATGTTTTGGATTTTTCCCCCTCAAATTCAAAACAGGAAGTATGAACTAGTTCCAAGAAACCTTAGTAATTCTAACGTTTTGAAACATTTTTTTTTTATATTTTATATTTTCTGTGGTAGAAGTCCTTCAAGTTATAAATTGGCCAATCAGATGCCTCAATAAATGTTGGTGGTGCCTGTTGGACCCCACGTCCAACATTTAAAATGCTTTGAGAGATTTTTTTGTAGAGTGCTTTCAAGTGGTTGAGGTCTTCTAATCAAGGGTGAACACCTCGACCACTTGAAAGCTGTCATATATGGCCCCCCCTCCGCGTCGTTTTTGACGTCTTGGGTCGTTGTTTTTTGACGTTCTGGCTGTCAGGTCCCAAAACCTTGGGACACAGTACTGGACGTGGAACCGGTATTGGGTTAATGTACTGGTCCGTTTAGGTTAGACATTTCTTCCCTGTCTGTGATACCGTACCAAGGGGCCCTTAGACTAGATTGGGGACACCCAAAACGTCACGGAGGAGGCCTGAACCAGACATCCGTATTTGACGAGTTGGGAGTGAGAATCCATTGGATTGACAAGAATGGTTGCCATAGCAGCGATGACTCAACTGATTTGGACCAATCTTACTGGTTCAAACAGGCTGGTGTCTATATTGCAAAAAACCTGCAGTGGAATGTAGCTTGGATGACGACACAGTCTCTCAGTCCAGTTGTAATACAGTCAATGGTCGGAATAGGCAGCAGTCCCCGGTACTACCTAGTTCTATCTTTATGTCTTTCCGAAGGTTTTTAGAGGCCAGAAATACATGAATCTTGCCTAAATAATACGTACAATCTTGGAAATCTGCTTCCGTCACACCAAAGAACAATCAATGACATTTATCATACATTGAAGTTCACAAACTTCCACCTGGTGGAAACCTCTAAAAGGCTATAAATGAAGGCTTATGTTTCTAGACTCCCAGCTGCCAGCATGAGAGAACGCATCCAAGTCTTCCATGTCCGGCTCCTCCCTCTTCTTCTGCATGTGTGAGATCTGAATCCTGCAGTGAGCCAGAGCTCCAGGTGAAGCACTTCAAAGCACTAAGAGAACTAGTTAGAGAGAGTGAATCAGCTTCTCTTTTTCTAATCAGCCTAGCAGATGAGAAGCTTGTGAGCACTAAGCAAAAAAAAAAGGCATTTTCAGCCCCTTATGGATCCCTCGCAGCGAGCAGAACTTGCCAGAGTTTGCTCCATTTAGAATATGATAAGCAGAGAGCATGACAGTTTAGGGAAGTAAAGGGTGGGGTAGGATGAGCTTTCATGCCAAGAAAATGGCCTAACTTTGAGTGTATTCACCATCTCCCCGCCTGCTTTGATGCTTTTGAAGCACTGCAACTAGCCGCTGGTCTTGGTTACTCTCCACGCACAAACTGCTGAGTTTGGAAGCCGCAGAACTTTTAAAAGCCACACAGAGCTGTAGTCCTTTATCTTGCTGTCTCCTTCTCCCCTGATGTTAGTAAAGGTTTGAAAACAGTGAAGTTTTAACGGAATAAAGCGTTTGTTTCCAGCCTACAGGGCATGAAGCTACACATATCATTTTTAGAGGATAAACACTCTTCTGTTGTCTGATACTGAACTCAGTTTATTGGTTGTTTAAAGCACGTGTGTCAAAGTCAAGGGGGGTCGGATCATTTTCATTTATCGTTATATATATTGGTATGATATTGAAAAAATATGTTTTTATGGAGAGTAAAATATTAAAAGTTATTTAAGGTTTAAGTTGATTTATTCTGAAATAATATCACTGCCTTTTTATTATTCATAATATGTTTAAAATTTATGGTTTTAAAGTTTTAAAAGCTTTTTGGACTATTTTGGCATTTACTACAATTTTTTTAGGCTTTTTTGGAGTTTAGCTAATATTTCAGCTACATGCTAGCTTGCATTTTTCTGTATTAGTAAAGTTTTATTGGTGTTTTAAAGCATATATTTCTGACAGAGCTCAGGAGGCCATAAAGGAAAATTTACAGAATAAGATTTCAAACTCTTTTAGCCAATTTAGGCTATTTTTTTTCCCATTTCTTAGACTGTTTTGGAGTTTAGCTGAAATTTCAGCTACATGCTAACTTTTTTGACTGATTTACACTTTTGAAAGTTTTTTAAGGTATTTTGAAGTTTAGTTATTTTTTAGGCTAATTTGGCATTTAGCTAATATTTAAGATGGCTATCAGCTTCATCATTTTTAGCCATTAACTTCAGCGTTTTCAGCTAACAATTTCATCATCTTCAGCTATTAGCACTAGCATCTTTAGCGTTCAAATTCAGCTCACAGCATCCTCCACAGCAACTCCAAACGGGGCATATAAATGGAGAGACTAATGAAGATGATGAGATACAGCTGGTGAGGAAGTAGCAGAGGAGGTCAGTTTTCTGGAGAGGGCTCCCTCTGGTGGTTGGAGGTGGAACTGGAAGTCCGAGCCGGGACGTCATTAATACTTAACAGTATACTTTGATAAAAGACATCTTTAAGTATTCCTCCGCTGTACCAAAGTAGCAAAGGCTCTTACTGTTGCTACTTTGGTATGTAGCTGATAAAGACCAGTTGAACTGTTGAACTATCCCAACAACGATTGAAAAGCTTAGAACTTCGTACCCTCGTGATTCCTGGCCAATGACTGAATAGATCTTTAGTCACATGATTTCGTTTACAGACTTTAGTTTGAAACAGAAATTGCAAGGTTCGGGACCAAATTCAGTGCCCTCTATCAGGACCAAGGGACTTTTCCAGTCTGAATACACCCTTAAAGTCCTTTTATACTTTTGTGTGCTGACATTCTCAA
The DNA here is from genome assembly GCF_002922805.2 of Oryzias melastigma. Taxonomy (NCBI): domain Eukaryota; kingdom Metazoa; phylum Chordata; class Actinopteri; order Beloniformes; family Adrianichthyidae; genus Oryzias; species Oryzias melastigma. The sequence goes on from NC_050513.1 coordinate 5,007,543, forward strand.
GCATCTCAGTCAATTGTTACCAATAGAGGGGACCAAAAACGCTGATCCACTGACAGTTGTGTCCTACAATGCACAAGACTTAGTAGTACTTTAAACGGTTGCTACATAAAATTCCTAATATTTTCTTCAAGGTCCCAAGACTTTCTTTGAGGTTAAACAAAAACACTGATGTGATAAAACTCTCACACAAGCTGCCCACACTCATGGTGCCATTTTTTTTTTTTTAAAGCATAAAATCTTAAAACCAAAAAAGCCACACAGTTGATATAAGACCCAAACAACTTGATTACTCTAAAATGCATAACTAGAACTAGGAAAGAACATCAGCAACAAAAAGAGGCCCCACAATGCAATGCAAATAATGTACTGTGGGCGGGGTCGTAACAGTAGCAAGTCATTTTTGAAGGTTTTAAAGTTGTTGTCTTTAGTTTTAAATGTAAATGTATTTTACCATGACTTTTTATTGTGTTGTGAAAAACGTTTGGCCAAAATATCTACGATTACGTAATGATGGTTATTCACTGCTTGAGCCAATGAGAGTAAGACTGTCTTAAGAAATTAGTTTCTACACAGTCTACAATATATTAGAGAAAAAAACACAATAATAAAAATAGCTAAATTTAAAGTTATATGTATAAATATAATATAATATCTCAAAAGCATTGCAATATTTTCTTACAAGGTTACATTTCCTGTTCTTGATTTCTTTATAACCTATCAAAAACACTGAAAAAACTGCCCATTGATGACTAAGTGAGGTCATGGTTTCACATCTAGTTTGAATCTCACGAAGGTGTTGAGAATAAGCCTCTGCCTGACTGACGTAAAACATTCTAGCTCTGTACATTCATGAGATGTCCAATTTTTAGTGGGGAACCTGGCATCAGTAACACCTTGTCTCTTCAATGTCTCATTATGGTATAAGAAGCACCACTCTGCCCATTTCAATGTCTATTGCGGACCTTTTTAATAAAACATGGAATATAGATTCAAATTTGATATTCAGTTTTCTTTCAACTCCAGAAGAGAAAAGACGGATAATCACCAGCGCCCTACAAAAGATAGTTCTGCGTTTCTGTAATGATCAAATCCGCGCGGAGGCCATTAGGCTGCCGCCACAACCCCATCAAAAACCCTGTCAGGAGAACCTGGAAATTATGATTTCAGTTCCTGTGATTAGGCGTTTTGAAAACCGCGATGATGCTGAATGTGTGTGTGTGTGTGTGTGTGGGCGGATGATGAGTGGGATGCAAATTCAACCGATACCATTGATCACAAACTGTTTAGCTGGCAGACCCACCCAGCAGGGACGAGACGTGGCAGTTTCAGGTCACGGTTCTAAGACTTTTAAAAGATTACAGATTTTTTATTTGCTCAGTTTAATGGTTTATATATCTATGTAATATTAACAAGGCCATTTTAAATCGTGTCGTTGCTGGAAAAGGACACTTGTGTAAAGGTGAAGAAAGTGGCTGATTCATACTTGGAGGAAAAGGAATAATAGTCTTCCCACTGTTCAAGATTCTTTTGAATAAAGGTTCAAACGCACTTAGTGTATCCCTGAATATTATAGCTAAAAACTGAAAATGTTAGGTTTTTAATCAGTAAAAAGATAGTGTCTAACCACAAAAATGGCTTAGTGTCAGTTAGACTGAAGAATTAGATCAAGACAGATAAAGAAGACAAACCACAACAGAGTTGGAACCTTGGCCAAAAGTGCGGAGGCCAGAGAGACGTCCACGAACCATAAAAATCTCTTGATAACTTCAACTACCCAAACATGAAAACATGTTTACAGATGTTTTTTTTTTTTAAGAACTCTTCAAAATAAGTAAGACTGATCTCTCAACAACCGGATTTTGTGCTTCTACAGGCGGCAGTGGCATCTGATTTTTCTCAGCACACTTTTAGACAACCTTCCGGCAGCGACTGACCCGCGTCAAAATAAAGATGGTGATTTGAGGTTCGATTTGGTCCTGTTTGATTAGAAACTTGATTTAAATGATGAACTGTGACAAGTGATCCAAATGATCCAAGAAAATACTTTGAAACTCCCACACCATGATATAACGGACATGAACGAAGTGGTACGATAAAAGGCAAACCCATCAATCTAAATACCCCCTTAGATGTAATAATGGCACGATGATAGAAAACATTACACCCATTCTCTAATAATGAATTGTGAGTCAAAATTACCTCAAAGAGAGGAAGACGGCAAGACCGCCGGATGCTTCTGTTTCAGGTGTCCGTGTATGGAAGTTGTGCTTCCATGAAACGTAAGTTTGTATCCGTCTTCTTCCTCTTTGGTTGTGGAAGGGCTTTGACAGCACAACTGGCGATCTGGTCAGAAAAAAGGTAAAATTGAGGTTGAGGGTAACTGGATTTGCTTCATGTTCTGAAACAACTTGGTTTTTACTGATTTATTGCTTTGATAAAAGATTAAGGATCAAACGATGCAGAATAGGGTTAAAAATATAGGAGAAATCCATATGTTGTTGGAGGAAAACCAAAAGGTTTGGGGTCAAACTGTGAGTTTAAAACTCATAGCGTCACTCATAGTGGAACCGACTGCCCTCATCCGAAAGAATCTTACAAGCTTTTAGGATAAAAGTGTTTTCTAATCAACTTGAGAAAACGACTTGGATCAAAAGTAGTTTAAAACTAATCAATACTTTTCCTAATAATTTGGGTTAAATATTTTATGAATGCCAAAAACATAGCCATGCTGCATTTTTGACATGAATTGTCATGATCTTAGTTAAAGACCCAATCCAATGAAAGTCCTGTTTTTGGTGAATTTAAGTTCTTGTTTCTCATGAGTGTTTCTGTATTCAAATTGTTGTGAATTTTATGAAAAAAATGTTGGAAAAAGCTTGTGGGTACATCCACTTGTTTAGATCCGTGAACGTCCTTGTTTTTACACAATCTCACTCCCAATTCATCACATACGGTCGCAAGATCCTCGTAACTTTTTGAACTTTTGGGTATCTCCAACTTGTTGGTTTTTGACGTCCTCCATGGCTGTTCCCATCAAATAAAGGGTGCCCAACCCTTGAGAAGCTGTACCTGACGTGGTACCAGTACTTAGTTAGGGTCCCGAGAGTTGGGGACCCCTGATTAGGGTATACCTTTTTTCCCTGCCTGTTGCCCGGTACCAAGGAGCCCTTGGGCTGGTACCGATTCATGGCCCGGAGGTTAGGGACTCCTGATTTAATAGGAACAGTCAAAGGGGAAATTGGGGACACACTAAAGGGGGCATGAAGCATACGTCCATATATGATGAGTTGGGAGTGAGGATGCGTTGCTTTGCTTTCCTCATCTGAGCTGACATCAGATGTTGCTCGCTCTTTTTTTTTTGTTGCCTGGGGCTAACATTGACAGATGGATGTTGGGAAGCAGGGGTAGGCTTACTCTTTGCCAGCCGTCTGGAATATCTAGTAAATTATTACTATCAAGTTCAAATTGTCACTATTTGTCTTCCTTAGCTAACGTCACTTTGGATTGCACATGTTCACAAAACAAAAGCACATCATCTGCATAGCGGAGTATAAATCACCAAAAGCAAATATGGTTTCTTTAGAGAAACACAAACTTGTGACCTGCTCAGTAGGACCGCTTCTTTATGCTCAACGAACTACCATAACTCTCGGACCTTTTATGCAATTGTGCTTTTTCTCCGCTTTGAATTCTGTTAATTGCACAAACGGTTGAAGACTTCTAGTAATTCAAAGATTGTGATCTCTGGATCTGAAGCTGCTGTGTCAAAGGGGTTTAACTGCATAAGCCCAGTTAGTTTGGTCTGCTCTTAGAATTGTAATGTGAAAGATAATCCACAGAAATTAAAGTTTTTTGACACCCAGCGTGACTAAATTTTGAATACTGTCCCGGGCTCTTAAATGGATCTAGAACCAGAGTTTTTTTGTGAATGCTTTTACTTTTAGTTCCGGTTCTTTATTCCACTTACTAGTAAAAACTGGTAGATATCTGTGAGGAATAAGGTTGAATCCGACTGAAGTTACTCAAGTTTTCCTCAGTTTCTCTGCAAGTTCATAAATACTTTCACAGCTACTACTGCCTCCCCGTCCTCCTGACCTTTCAATACCTCCCACCTGCTAACCTGCTTTGGCCCACTTTCAAGTCCAGCTTGCCTCCTAGGGATCAATTTTCCAACAAATTCGCTGAATCCTTCGGCAGTGATGTAGCTCTTGAGCTTCGAGTGGGAAGGCGAAAACACAGAGAAGCAAAGAGGTGGCGATAAAGGAATGGGAAAGGACCGAGAGAGTGGCTTTGAGGCTGCAGCGTATTTAGCGGCGGGCTTTGGCAAAGATAGGTGCTGCTTTGCTGAGTCTTAATGAAAGGCTCTAGATGGAAATGAAAGGCCGGCTCGGGATAAGATCGGGAAATACAATAAGGAGCTGTCTTGTAAACAGGTTTTGATGCAAAAAAGAGATAATAAAAAGAACGGGCTGATGAAGCAGTACCTTTATTTTGTTTGACAGCGGGGTGTGTCTGGATTGTTATCTTCTGGTATGGGTTTAAGGAAGTCTTCCTAGCGTTACGCTGACACAAACATTATTTATTTGAGGAGCTTAATAGCTCTTTGTAATTTTGCTCCATTTCCTCCCACCTCTGCTCGTCACCTTTCACGATCTCCCCCCAAAAAAAGTAAAACCAGGGAGGAAAGATCTTCAAATGCAATCAGATCGGACCGGCGTGCTGCTTATTCAGCGCTGTGCTCTGAATTTAAAGTTTCCTTTGAGGCGTGATCACTCACATTGAAGAGAACATGCCCAACTGGTGTTACTACGAAGTAAAATATGCACACATTATTACCCATGCATGACAGCCAGCACACTGGTAGTAGTAAGTAATCTACATCTTGTTTGGTTTTTGATACACAACAAAAATAAAAAATATGTTTATATTACAGGTGTGTGAGGTTATCCTAAAAACCAGTTTTCTCTGACGGTTTTTTTTAAAAGAAAAAAGCAAAATATTAAAAAAAATAACCTGGATATGCCTGAATACGATCAAAATATACCCCCGCGCTAAATGTTTGGCTCACAAGAATGTAAAAATGACACAAACAACTTAAAACACCTAAGATTTATTGACAGGGAGTGTGCAAATAGAGCGAGATCCGTGGTCATACACGGGTGGATTCTATACTTACCAATTCTAGTAATTACCAAAAAACAAACTAGTTTCTTGACGTTTTTTATGGCTTTTCATGGTGTTGTCATGAATAATGATGGCGGCTGTCAGGCGGAGACGACATCCTTTGGTAGCCAGATTGCTAGCCGACAGCAACTCTGATTGGACGATGTGTAAATGTCTCTGGATGGCGTCATCTACAATCAATTCTGCACCACTGTTCAATCGCAACTTAGATTATGAGTCAATTACAAATTTTTAGATAACATGCGTCCCAAGAAAACACAATGTTCTGTCTTCTTTGTACTCTTCTTAGCGTCAACCGCAATTTGTCAGTACGCAGGTTTCTGAGTCGCTGCCGTGCTATCAGCGCCATAATGAGTTTGGCGCTGTATCAATGCTGTCTCCCCATTTGGACCCAAAGTGTTTCGTCAGATTGACCTCTCTTCATCACCGGCTCTTGTCAACAACAGCTGGTCGTATGTCAGCACTGCTACTGCACGATTTCTAACAATCGGACGGTGGCGGTATGGTGGCACTACAGGGGCAGGGAGGATGATTGGGGGATTGTGGGAACCTTACACCCTCCGATCAGTCTTTTCTCACTAGTGCTGCCACAAACAATTATTCATTTTGATTAGTCGACTAATCGGGTCATGCGAAAACTGGATGTAAAGCACACATCTTAACCATCATTAGCTTTAAGTTAACTAAAAAC
>NC_050513.1:5013609-5013977 GCF_002922805.2 Oryzias melastigma
AGTCGCAGTAGCCAAAAAATGCATAATGAAGAAGAAAAAAACATATATAAGTCGCTCCGGAGTATAAGTCGCACTTTTAAGAGAATAGCCCAACATTTATGAACAAATTGAACAAGCCCGACGTAACGTTGCATTTGACATCAAATGTGATTCATGCTTCAAATTCGAGTCCGCTGAATCGTTTGATGTGCGTCTAATTTAATGCTCCATGCTTGTCCAAAAATGTGTTCATAAACTAGAACACGCCCATTGGAGAAGCTGTCTGAAGTTTTTAGCCTCATCGCTACATGATGGAGGCTTTGGCTGTTTAAAATACACAGAAAATACGGATGATGTTGAGAGGTTAAGTTATTTATTTTAAAGAACTC
>NC_050513.1:5014294-5021955 GCF_002922805.2 Oryzias melastigma
GTTCATTTTTTGTCAGGACCAAATCTTTTCCTCCTCTGCTGAACTACAGTAATAAATGAAATAGAGATTTATCATTTCCAATTAACTTTTGTTTTTTAAAACATTAAAGACTGAGAAAAGCGGGATACACTGTGGATAGTTTGACAGTCTGTTACTGCCGCCGCGTTCTCTGGGTGCAGCTCAGCGGAGTTCACGCCATGAATATGCCGGCAGACAGACCACTATGCTGGGACTGGATCACGCTTAAACCTCCAGAACATTTAAAACGTCCCCCGGTGCGCTTGCTGTTCGGAACGTCGGGGGTGCGCAGCTCTCGGCGCCGGACGCGAGCCGGTACCACTAGACGTGGTACTGGACGTGAACCGGAGCCGGGTTAGGGTGCAGGAGCTCTCCAGGTCCTAGCGCCGGCCGGTTTTAGCTAGCAGCTCGGTGGTTGGAGACCCGCCCGTCATCTAGTGAGAGCAGCCGGTGAGTTAAAGGGCGGGACGCCCGCGCGCGGTATGGAAAGGCACGTATGAGAAAATCCACGATTAATGCGTCAAAAAAATTGTCGGCGTCAAGCACACGTCAGATTAATGCGTTTTTAACGCGACAAATCTGACAGCCCTACAAAAAATCCATAATGAAGAAGAAAAAAATCATATATAAATCTCTCCGGAGTATAAGTCGCACTTTTAAGAGAATAATTCAACATTTATGAACAAATTCAACAAGCCCGACGTAACGTTGCATTTGACATCAAATGTGATTCATGCGTCAAATTCGAGTCAGCTGAATCTTTTGATGTGCGTCTAATTTAATGCTCAATGCTTGTCCAAAAATGTGTTCATAAACTAGACACTCCCATTGGAGAAGCTGTCTGAAGTTTTTAGCCTCATCGCTACATGATGGAGGCTTTGGCTGTTTATCTCGTTTAAAATACATAGAAGATACGGATGATGTTGAGAGTTATTTATTTTAAAGAACTCCACAAAAGCATCTTTAATCATCTCTCCATTTTGGGTTCAGGACAGCAGTTTTTTGTCTTTTTCTTACGGCGATCGTTACCTTCTAGCCTGCAGGAGCTGCATCTAAATGACAGTTTTTAGCTGCTCTTCTGTCTGTTTATAACCCAGTTTGATGGCTTGTTGTCCCGCATTAGTCCAAGGAGAGAAAAATAAAAACAATAATAATAATGTCTTGATTCAAATGAGAAAAACATCATAACATCCATGAGGAGAATGATTAGATTATCAGGAACATTTGTTTTGAACGTAACTTCTTCTTCTGCGTTTCTGTCAGCTGACAGCAGTGGATACTGATACACAAACCTACAGTGCCCTCTAGTGGTTGTTATTGGGAAAGTGGTTGTAAGTGGGGAAAATAACAAATATAGGAGCCTATTTATGTCTAACAAAATCACATATAAGTCGCTCCTGAGTATAAGTCGCACCCTTGGAAAATCTATGAGAAAAAGCGCGACTTATAGTCCGGAATATACGGTATATGCAAACTTAGATTAAGTAACTGACAAAAACCTAAGTTGGCCAAAACAGCTAGCCTGCAGCTGAAATATTAGCTAAACTCCAAATTAGCCTAAAAGACTGAAAAAATCCTAAATTAGCTAAAATAGCTAGCATGTGGTTGAAATATTAGCTTGACTTCAAAAACCCCTAAAAACCTTAATAAATGGCAAAATTGTCCAGAACGCTAGCATAATGTCAGTATAATTTTCAACTTTACTACACTCTGACTCCATATAATATAAAGTAACGACTAATAGGACTTTTAACTTTAAATGTACCCATTGACCAATGTCAAAAATTGTCCAGTTGATGTTTAATTCCAACTTTTTCTCAAACTTTTCGCCGCCACCGTACAGCATGTAAACATGTGACTTCCGCCTCTTGATTACAAACGCCACAGTGTGGCCACTTGCCTAATTTGCTGAAAAACTTGCGCTTAGATAGCCACACGGTGGCATTTTGGGATATATGACCACAGTCTTAGATACACAGAGATTGACTGGAATGACCTGTTGGTAGTGCGTTTCCTGCAGCCTTGAACAAGAACTGTGTGACCTGCAGTGTTCAGCAGCATGAAAACACTAACAAACTCCACTCTCTATTTATATTTTAAAAAAGCTTTAACATTTTAGTTTTGGAACACTGAAAAAAGTCACTTTCATTGCAAAATATGCATATTGAGTGTAGAAATATTCAAAAAAGGAAATACTCCAGTGCAGTGCAACATGACAGAATATATAGTGCAGGTAAAATGTGGCAGAAAATAGCAGGAAGTTGACCAAAAATAGTTCTGTGGAGTAGCATAACGGAGCTATTTGTGGCTTATTTCCCCCCCATATTGAAATCTTCTTTATCTTTTGCCGCCAAATAAAAAAGATAAATCAAAAGGACCGTGATTTTTTTTATTTTTTATTATTGTAGCTGATCAAAAAGGAAATTGCGTGGAAAGACAATGCACTCTCGGAATTGGTGAAATGGATTTGTGGATGAGATATCAAAGCGGTTTGTGTGCAGAGGAGGGTTACTGTGGGTGTAGACGCCACACAACGCCTCACAACGCCACACGGCGGTGACAAATGAGGCTGTGCGAGGTGGACGGCGTCGCGTGATACTGTACAGAACACACAAAGGCATTTGTTGTTGGTTTAATAGTGTGATTAATTAGCTATTAATTGGTGATTAAACGGTTTGTCGTCTTGAGAGTAAACTTGGGATTTCGCTCCAGAAAAGCGGGGCGTCTTCAGGGGCGGCGCTATTCTGGTGTACGCCAACTGTGCCGGTGTCAGACTGCCGTGCATTTTTAATTTGCTTTGTCCCCAGGATGTTGGACGAAGACAAGGTGTCCAAATAAGATAAACGCCCCGCTCCAGAGGTAATTACAAATTCTCCACCAAGGTCCGGGTCATTTCACCGAACTCTCCGAGGACTTAAGACAACAACAATAAAATTTCCCTTTTTTTTTTTTTTTAACCTCGGCTCAACCCGTCCTTTATGAGAGTGGTTGTTAACTCCCCAAAGTCACTTTCCCTGTCCGTCTTAAGAGCAGTGTTAGAGCAATCGTTTCCGCCTCATTTCCTAGGCAACCTTTGAAACTGACTCCTGTGTCAGGCCAGCCCGTTCTGACAACTCCCTGCAGTGAACACACACTCCCCTACACACACTCACACTGCAGTCTGATGCAGTTTGAAATCTAGAAAGGGCTTAGACCCCCCCCCCCCCCCCCCCCCNNTCTCAAATCTTGACTGACTAGCCTCTGCTCACAGCCTGCCAGCCCTCTGGGGTCATTTACGCTCCGGAAAGACGAAAGGAGATGGCGAACCCAGACAGAGCAGAACCGGCCCAATAAAGGGAATGAATATCAGGCGTGAAGAACAGAAGAAGTCGCTCTCTTGTCTAAGGTGTCAAAATGCCCGCTGCCTTCTGAACCTGAAAACACCCTTTTTTTTCTCTCTTTCAACCCTTTCGACTCTGATTTTTACTTTTATTTTAGAAGCCTACCCTCAGGGAGTTTGTCATGAAATGAATTCTGCGGATCAAAGTTGGAGTGGGAGTTTGTCAGCCTTTCAGCCAAGGTCAGACAGGGGTATAATTTGAGCCAAAACGGTTCCAAATTCAGAGAATTCGTTTGATTCTGCTTGATCAGCGGTCAGCTTTGTTTTCACCCTTGAAAAACAAGCAAAACAACTTGTTTAATCAAACGTCTTTGATGCTTCTTTAGTACGTTTGCGTTGCAATGTGCAGAGATTTAAAGTTTCTTTCAGTTGTTAGCCAACTTTTACTACTAGGTATGAAGCTAAGTTCACACCGCCCAATGAAAATCTATGTAAAACACATAAATAGGTATTTTGGGGTTCCACAGTCACAAGTCGTGACTCATCCTTTTATGACCATTTATGGTTATACGTACAAAACAACGCATGTTGAAAGTTAAACAGGTTGACCAATCAAGGCTTTGGTTGTGGATGGCGTCACTTCTAATTCACAAAAGTGACGACCGTTTGAAAATTGGTCATGGAGGAATAATTAATAATCGCCGTTTGTATCCAACTGGAATAATAAGACGCCATGTTTTCATATATCAGAACATTTAAGAGATTGAGAGAAGCCCCTCCCTTCTTGTCCAGTGTGAACACCATGAGAGAAACGCCCAATTAAGAACCTACGTTTAGCCCGTTCTTGAACAGTTTCCGGTGAAGGTAGCTTGAGACTCTTATAAGTAAGTAGTGTTTTGTCTTTTATCATACCTTTAAAGCAGGTATTCTACAACCCCTTCTGCTTAAATGAGTGTGTTACTTGGAATCTCCTACCAGAAGACTTTTAACCAATGACCACAAGAAGATCCAAAGCTTTTGATTTCAAAATGACCAAACTATTCCTCAAGCACTAGACAATAGTCTGGTGGTTCAGGGAGAATCTCTGTATTAGACTCGGCTGTATGAGTTTGTCTAGTTCTATAAAGTCCTCATATTTGGTTCTAGTTTTTATGTTAGAAGGATAAATCTTTAGGAAAGTATATGTTTTGATCTAATGAGATGAACTATCAAGAAGTGCTGTCCAAGCAAATACTACCAATCAATACCTCTCCACAAAGGAACAGCCTTTCTGAAAGTATTGGGTCTGTTTTTCTGTATAGACCAAACTTTAAAACAAATAACTTTCAACAAATGGATTGAGCAGCTGTCAAACAGTTAGCTGGTTAGTCAACCAAGGGATTTAAAATAAAATGGTTGGATTGTGTATTTTTTCTTTTACAATGTATTATGTTCAGTGATTCAGATTACTTGAATTCTTCCTCTTTAGTCATTTTAACTGGGAAGTCTCAGCACCGTGCCTCTCCTTTCATGCCGTCTACAGAGGCTACTGATAAATTACCAGATAATCTACTTAAATTAACTGGTTGCTGCGTTATCACTTTCACCGCTTCTATAGCTCTGCAGTTTACTGCTGAGTAATCAACTGCTTCGAGTGAGTCTGCAAATTATGAAAGCAATTTCCATACTCTGGTCAAGTCTGGTTCTGATGTAGTGTTCCTTATCTTAAGAGTTTTTCCGTGTCTCGTTTATCTCAGTATTTTTTTGTCTGTGCCCTATTTTACTTTACATTTTTCAGATTTTTTGTGTACTGTTAAAAATGTGTTTCCTATGAAATGTAGACTCTTGAAAATGTTTGTATTTATTTAAGTAAAACCTTGTAATCACAGCACTTCTGAACTCCAAGGAAAACCACTAAAGTCCGATTTGATTTTAGTTCAAAATGGCCTCAATACAAGACTATAAAAGTTCATTTTTGTTTTTATACCAATCCATTCAAATAACAAAATAAGGATTTTAGTCAGGGACATAAAGCTACATTTTGTGCAGAGAGGGATGGACAGAGATTAAGAGGGGTCAAAAAAAAAGTATGTGATTCACCGATTCTGCAAGTTGTCCCACTTCATCAAATAGTCCTTACTTGCCGCGTTTGGAGTTGAAAAAATGGCGAGATGGATCCCAAAAACACAATACCCACTATGAGGCATGGGGGTGGAATTATCATGCTTTGGGGCCACTTTTCTGCAAGAGGGATAGAACGACGAAAAATGAATGGGATCATGGATGGATACTGAGTAAGAATACTGAGGACAAATCATTACAATGACCCCAAAAACCTTATCTGGCAAACCAAGGAGTAAAAAAGCATTGCAAGGTTCTCTCTGTATATCAATCCAATAGAGAATCGGCACAAGGATTGGAAAATCTGTGTATATATATATATATATATATATATATATATAAATGTATAATTAGTTGTTTTATATTTTGTATGTTTGGAAGGTACTACCATGCATGTATGAGTACCTCCCAACCAATTTCTGGAGAGTCAAACAGCTCTTCCTATCATTGCATTGTTGAACTGTATGGATTCTGTAAAAGTAATAATTCTGCCAAATAAAGCTTCATGAATGTATTATTTTTTTAATTTTTTTTTAATTAAAATTGTCCTATTAATGACTTTGCTTTGATTGGGTTTTACAAACAAAAACCCATTGGCCCCAACATAGAGCTCTGTGGTACACCAGAGCCTAGTTTCTACTGAGCAGTCCATTACGGTACAGTCTGGTATTTTGAGAGTTTCCGTTGTAAAATGGACCCATTAACAGTACTAAACTGTAACTCTTGGAAGCTCCCCCATCAGTTGGAGGTTTGTTGAAAAGGAGAACAGAACGATTGGGGCGGAGCCGACACCCGTTGATAGGCAGAACGTGATGACAACATTAGAAAGCTCCAATGTAGCACTCATTTAAGCTAACATTTTCAACTTTTAGAAGCATCCGCGTTTTTGTGGTTTCCTGCATATTTTTTTTTTTTTTAGCAAGTACTGGGTCCTGCTCCTGCTGTGGTCTGGGTGTGGTTCCACAAACTCACAAGTTCAATTGATGCAAGAATTGTTAACCTGCCACAAAATAAGGCTCCCATGTTCAAAAGGAACTTCATCTATGAAGATGTTTTTGATTTAGATGTCAGTAAATATGATCTTCTAATGCAGGAAATTCAGCAAATGACCATTTTCAGTCCTTCAGAGTCTATGAACTCTGTTGTGTGTATTAATGAGGAACATTTGAGGGGTTTTATGTTGAACAAAACACGGTTATCTTTCGGAGGTTCATTCTATAACATTTAATATGTACTCTATTGGTTAGTGGTTGGAACATGATGATGAATTAAATATTTAGAAAACTCAGAAAAATATAATTGACACGATTTGGAACGTGCTGTAGATTTAAACCGTCCCTGATGATTTTTGCAAAGTAGCAGAAATATTTTTAAAACAATCCGAAAAAAAAAATGGAAAAAAAAAACAGTTGGAGGAATTAAAGTCATTAAGGGCTGTTCGTTCCTGGTCCTCCAGGTCTACCACCCTGTTTTCCAGATCTCCAAGCCCTGTCAGCTGTTGATTAGCTCAGTCAGATCTCTCCACAATCCGACTGAATGAACACACCTGGACCAGGTAATCAGCAGCAAGCAGTGCAGAAAAACTTAAATTTTCTTTAAATAATTATCATTCATAAATGACAATTCTTGCTAAATGACATCAAAATAAGTGCAAGTCTGCGGCTTGGGGACTTAATTTGACCTGATTTGGCCGTTTGCCCTCACTTCAAGTGACTGTAGTCCTTGTACAGATTGATGGGCTTATTTATGTCAACGAATTGTAGGATAATTTTACAAAATATTATTTTTGTAGTAATACATAATTAGAACAAATGGCGTTCATTATGAAAACAGCAACAATCGAATTTCTGCTGACCGCCTGAATGTGCGGAGCAGTTCGCTGTTCTCTACTCAGTGCAGTGACGTATGTAGGAAGGGATGTTCAATTTGCCCTTCTGCATGTCAGTGTATACATATATATATATATATATGATATATACATACATATATATAAAATATGTATATCTATATATAATATGTATATATATTTATATACATATAAAATATATATACATATATATTGTATATATACAAATGAAATACACACACATATATATATATATAATACATATATATATATGTATATATGTATTAAATATATATATTATATATGTATATATGTGCATATGAAATACACACACTCACATATACATATATATATATATATATATATATATATATATAT
>NC_050513.1:5022995-5030632 GCF_002922805.2 Oryzias melastigma
AATAAATAATAATTAATATCAGTCTATGATTCAGATATTTTTAGGCCAGCAGAGAAGGCCTTGCAGGCCCTGACGGCCCGCCACTGATATATATATATATGTATATGTAGGCCTATATGTATTATAAATATGTACATATATATATATACATATACATATACATATACATACATACTGGCGGCTGGGTGGCTCAGTGGGCTAGGTGAAAGTCTGGCACTCAGAAGCCCTGGGTTCGATTCCCAGGGTTGTCCACTGATCCCCACCCAGATTGGGTCTCTAGGCAAGACCCTTGACGCTGCTGCCTAACTGGGTCCCTGTGCCCCTCAAGTACAGGGTTGTGTCAGGAAGGGCATCTGGCGTAAAAACTCTGCCAAATCACTGATGCGAAACAGTGGGTGCTGTTACGCTGTGGTGACCCCGAAAGGGATAAGCTGAAAGTGAACTACTACATATATATATCTATATATATATTATTACATATAATTAACTGATCTTTTGTGATATAAATACAGTTCAATTGAATTATCTATTTGTCTCTTTTGTTCCGCGATCTACCCATATGTCCTTATAGACGTAACGAGCACCCTTGTTTCATTTGATAGTGTGCGCTGGACAGATTAGCTGTGTGCAGTTGCGCACGTGCGCAACTTAGAGGGACCAGTGATTACAATGCGGAAGAATTTCCCAAATCTCCTCCACGAGAGGCCGCATTCCAAAAACAAAACTCAGACGGAAATACTGAAGCGAGTGAATTAGAAGTCCCAATTTACCCCTGGTCTGTTGAATGCTGAAGAAAAACATTTTATTCCAAGTGGCATATGCTAATGATGTGGGAAATTAATTAGCCGGCAGAATTGTAGATGAGAAAGGAAAATCAAATTGAAAAGGGGCAACCACGTGTTTACCTCTTTCATTTCCTCCCTACTCTTTCATCACGATGCACCGTCGTCACGCTGTTTGTTCGTACGGGAAAAGAAAAATAAAAGAGACCAAACAAAACAGCACGAGAGACGGGCGACACACGGTGAAGATTTGCCTCTATGAGCTCTTTGTTTTCTCAAAGCCGCTCAGCTGATGCACACCTTTTGTTGACACTATTGAGAGGCTTTGAGATGCAGATTTATTAACAGACGCAACATCTTTGGGATTTTTTTATTGTTAATTACGGCAAGGCACGTGCCATGCCTCCACGTCGAGCCTGAATTCGATCTCTTTTGAAATGCCGTGAGTACTTTTAAGTTGCCGGGGGAGATAAAACTTTCCCCGTGCTAATTTGCCATTCACAATCCTGAAGACTGTCTGAATAATACAGTGGCTCTGTTAAATTGGAAAAGTACCAGTGCTCACATTTGCTGGATTAAGTGCATTCTTTGGGCTTCAGAAGTATTTTACTATTTACTTACCTTCTTAGAATGAATTTGAAACCTGCAAACTCTGGCGTCTTAAAATAAACGAGTGTGCGAGGAATAAAAAAAGATGATACCGAGGCAGCCGGCGTCTCCTCGGCTGATTTAAAACATGAATTCTCATTAGGGCTGCTGCTGCAAATGGAGTAATCCGTGGCAGCCTCTGCAGCAAATTCGCTAATATATTACAATAGTATTAATTTGTCAAGTATGATTGTGTGTATATGTGTGCGTTTGGAAGTTTGGGGTTTGACTGGTGTCTTCGGAAGTAGGACGCCCACAGAGGGGAGTCGACACACAAACACCCCCGGTGTCGATGCGACCGAGACAGACGCACCCACCCGGAGCTGAATCATCCGAACACACCCGCCGCCATTGAGCGGCGACAGACTGTGCGTTTTGTTCAGGCAAATTTAGACCCAGCTGCACCAAGCTGGGGCATAAATGTGTAGGAAGATGGAACCGAGGGGGGAATGAAAGGGATAGGGAGTGACAAAAGCTGATTTTCTGCAAGTGTTTTAGTTATAACTTGCCGCATGTACCACGCACACACAGAACAGCGGGATTAGATTGAGCTGGAAAATAGCCAAGAGCGAATGGAGCATTTACATGTGAGACATGAGAACTGGAAGGACTGATCTATTTGTATCTTATTGTCAGAAGAAAGAAATGATTTGAAGTTTGCTCAGCTGTTAGAACTAGTGAAAGGATATTATAGATAACTGTAGAAATCCACGTATTGACGATACTTCTTTGAACAAAAAACACATCTTGAAGTATCTTGGAAACCATTTTAGTCATACACACAACTCATTTATAAATAGTAAGGTCTGCATTGGGGGGGGTTTACTTGTTTGGGTGTTTTGGGTTTTTGGATTGTCGGACCCATGAAGGGTCATAAAACAGAGCAGCTACATTCCTACCGCCCACTTTCAAGAAAAAGTCTATCTCGGGTTCAGGACTGTTGTGTTCACGTGTAACTAAGCAAGTTTTTGCCTGTTGTAGGTTAAACTAAGGCCAAATTTGTCCCTTCTCTCTACCCCTCCATTTGTAGGGGCATTTGTAGTGGAGGGGTTGTCTGAAATAGTTTTTTTTAAGAGCCAACGCTCCAAGCGAAGGGATACAGAGCCTTTCGTTGCAAGAGGGTTCAGTGAGTAGAAATGTTTTTCTTTACGTTGATGCGCTCTGAAGCACAGAAGTTAATATTTAAATGTAAGTAATGAATTTTTGTTTTAGCATGACCTTTATGAAAGTTATAAAACCAATGTTGTTATGAATATTCGAGCGCTGGAAGCTCTGCGCTAATGCTAGCTGACCGGCGTCTATTGTTGACGTCATTGGTTGGAAGTAACGTGGGACACTATTTTTAAAATAACTCTCTGTTTGGAGAGCTAAATGTAGGGATAGAAAGACGGGAAGAATTTGAGTCATAGACGTCATCAGATGTTTATAGGAACTGGCATAACAAGTGTTAAGATCCCCCATAGGAAATGTCTTAACTCTGGTTTTTGCAAAGTCACGCTATCGCCTTCGTCACTTCCTGATATGTCTACCACCATATTGTAACCAATCGCCACCCCTCAACAGCGATTACTCCGAGTCCGTCCGAGTCACGTTTTCAGAGGAACTACTGTTGCCAACCATTAGTGAGCCTATTTGAAGGTGTTTGAAGGCCATACAACTAGAAGCAGCACAGAGGAATCTGCCAATTGAACATTGGAGGCGGGGCCAGCAAGTTATAACTTGAATTACTGGCGATAAAGAAAAAAACATTTTTTTTTTAAAATTAGGGTTATGAAGAATGTGCTAAGAAGAAGGTATCAAAGCAAAAATGGTTATTCTGACAAATAAAATGAGAAATAACTGTCTATGTCTCAGTGGAAGTCTATAGGACTCTGGACTTCTTGACGCTCCAGGGTACTTCCTATTTGGAACACGAGAGGGAAGGGGTTGCCCAGTTCATTGATATTCAGTAATTGATTCGTATTGGGCCCAAGTCGAACTTTAACCAATCAGGGACTCTGATTTGGTAGCGATGGGGTGAAACTCACCAAACACGGAGCGCTTCAACATTTCGCACAAAGTCTATTCTGAGGCCGAATCTGAGTTCTTCTGTTTGAAGGGCCAAAAGTAGGGGTAGGGGAAGAATTCGGATTTGGCCGATTTAGCAGTAGTTGCCTGACACTCGCGACTAAACAGTAGAAAAAGAAGAAGCCCCTCCCCATACGGGCTATGTCCGTGTTCCTTAATGCACGTTGAACATAGCTTTTAAAGGGAGTGCAGGTGAGTCTTTCAGTTCCCTCAAGGCTCATATGGCTACCGTAAGTGATTGGTAAGTATATTGTTAAGTACTTGTAAGAATAAAGGGAGTTATACTCACTTTTGATGCGTAAGTGACGCTGTCGTTCAGTTTCCTTACGGGGAACTCTAGTAAAATGTGTGTACTCGCTCATTATTGACCAGGCACAAATGCAGTAATAGTTATTGTTAATGGTATTTTTACAATTACTAAATCAACAACATTGAACTTGAAGCTTACCATAAAAAATAAACAATACAATAAAATAGTCAAACAACAACTTCGGCCTAAAATTATCCAATGCGTGAAACTATTGTTGGTCTGTGGCCTAAAAATGGAAGGAAGCCATAGGAACAAGGATAACCTCAACAATCAATATCAAAATTAACTCAACCAATGAAAAAAAATATTGTTGGGAAAGCTTGCTTTGCCTCAAAGGGTCAATCAGATTCCTGCTATAGAAGCAGCTCTTTCATTCTGTCAGTTTTGTCATTTGCTCCCATCTTCTTTGTGTATTGTGTAAACAGGCACATAATAATTGTGTCTGCGCTGCTGAAATTGCAGAAGAGGCTGAAGCGATGAGCTCAGAATGTAATGAGTCACTCTGCCGAGCTTTTCCGACGAGGTCAAGCGTGGCATGAGGACAACAATCTGTCATGTCTGACAATGCAACAGAGGAAGGGTTGCATCTCACAGGACGGCAGCAGTCCACGACAAGCTGGAGATGAAATTGGAAGAAGAATGTGAAATTCGGACTCAATCGAAGGTGATAATGGTCTTCACAAGGATACAGGTGACAGAAAGGGGGAACAAAGAAAATACAATTTATTCAAACTTGAATTTTGAAAAAATATCCAAAACCATGAATGAATAACAGGATGCAGAAATGAAAATGTGAACAATCAAGACTAAAGGCTAATTGAGAGACAGAACTAACATGAAAAATATGACTAACAAAGAATATAAAACCAGTAAACTAATACTTATACAGGTTAAGTCTTTTATTGTATATTTGATATTCAGCATGACTGTATTCCATTTTTTCATATTCAAATATTATTACATTTTTACATACTAAGGTTTTCGTAAGAAACAGCTAGCAAAGACATGCTAACCTAAACACATCGCTATCCTAGCTAGCATCTTTACGTTCCAAAGACAAAAGATAATATATTAGCTCTTCATTTACTAAAATACTTTTTAAAACATGCCAAAGTGACTCATTAAAAACATGTACTGTTTTTAGTGAAGTCCACTTTACAAAACTTTCATATCCCGTATTACAAAAATTGTAGCAACCGTTAGCTAATAGCACAGTAACAAAAAAAGTTACTTTTTTGCAAAAAGATTATATACAAGATAATTTGTGAAAAAACGAATCTACTGTGTTGTTTTGTCCTCTGAAATGAGAACATCAGATTAAAATAAAAAATGCTTTTTAATTTAGGCTAATTAGCTTTTAGCTTAATTAGCTGACAGGAAAAAGCTCAAATATTCAACAATTTATGACGGAAACCTCCAAAATAAAGAAGTAAGTTATTATATTTTATATTACATTATTTATATATATATATTTTATATTGAAAATGGCATTACCCATTTACCAAAGTAAAAAAAGAAAAAATATATGAAAAATGTATTAAGTTGGATCATTTATTTTAAAAATATTTTTTTTCACATGACAAAATTCCGGAAAACACAATGCATTATGGTCTATATTTGCCAATCTAGTGAACATCAATGCATAGTTGTTTTTCGCAAAGTTCCGGGAAATTTCTATTATACTGAATTTTGGAAAATATAGATTCGGACTCCCCCCCAAAAGTGAACACTAAGTAGTGAGCAGTGTGGGAATCGACGACAGCGTTAGCATTAGCCTCAGATGTTGTGATTAAAAAGTTGTAAGGAAGCACGTTTTTGACGGCAGTTGGTTAATATTTAATGTAGACACTTAATTTTTTAAACAAGACTTAGCAAATAGAGGAATATCAAACAAAATATCTTCATGTTACGTTTCTGTTCTTTTTAGCTAGGTATGCTAATTGCTAGCATAAATTTTCCCTCCTTTTTCTATACTTGAAATTTGATTTTTTCCTGCCTCAAACTGCCATTTTGTACATACATTTTTAGATTTAAGAACTAAGAGTTGTTAAATGTCTTATTTAAATTAAACACTTAATAGTATTTCACAGGCCCAATAAAGGAAGTCTACACGGGTTATTTAAGGACCGTATTTGCAGCACGGCCAGCTCACCGTTTTCCGCTCTCATGCATATTAAGGCTAAAAGCTATTGATTGATAGGGTGTAGCTGGGTAATGATTTAAAAGGAGTTACAACGTTCGGATTGCGGTCCACAGACACACCGCCCATTGGCTCAGCTGTGTTTAACTCACACACAAAAGCATATCATCTTTGCTGCGATTTGCCTCCTCCCTTTTAGGACCATTCACTACTGGTGTCTCGCCTTTTACTATTGTTCCTCACTTCCAAATTTCTCCCCCCCGCCCAGCCAGCCTTCCTCCCTGAGCCGAGTTGTCCGTAGAATGTTAAAAGCCTCTAACACTGATGTCCCTGCAGGACCTGCTGTCCTGAGGAGAGAGGCTGAGATGAATGCTAAAAAGGCTTCGGCGGCTCGCCATTGCCAGGTCCTGTCTGTTGCGCGGACTGCGCCCGTGCCAGGCGTGGGTAAGTGATGTAACAGATGTGAAAGGGACTGGATGTGTCAAGCAGGAAGACAGAGAAAATGGCGGTAAGCATGGGGAAAGGTGTAAAACTAAAAGGAGGCATAGTGATGAATATAGGGATGTATAAAAGTCAACAAGAATGAAAAAAGTATGCTCTTCTGGATTAAATATAGAAAAGACTTTTCCATTTGGGTACTTTTTTCAGATGTTGACAAAGTTTAAAGTGACCACAAGATGGCAAATGTGGCATTTTATTAATTCTCCTGTATGTCACTTTGAACATTGACACTGGCGTGTGACAACGGAGGAGTAAAAGCTTCTGGTTTGTTGGAGGAGACTCCACGGGGCGTCTGTAATCAACTGACTTCATGATTATAAATGAGACACCTGCACTCTAGGCGAGCACTTCACAATGTGAGCTTCACGTATCCTTAAACAGGAAACAACATCAAGGTAAAAACCTGGTAAAAACTCAAAAAACAATGCTCATTATGGAGCAGAAAGAAGAGTGGAAAGTTGATTATGATACTCTTATACCTCCTGAATTATTATACTGCTATATATACAGACTTCTATATTAAAAACACAATGGGAAGTTGTTGCTGTTAGTAATCTAATATTGTCTTTTAAAAGGCATTTAAAGCAAATACCTCAGAACTTTACATCAACATCTTGAATGAACTACCAATGCCACCAATGCTCCAATTGTGCTCAAGGGTTTTGAAGATACCAAGCCATGGTTTTTAGGGTCTGACAGAGTCCTTCTGATCTAAAACTATGGCTAAAAGTGATTGAAAAGGGTCCAAAAAGGTGCAATCTGGTGGCTTTAATTTCAATGTAACTCTTGTGCTATCCTATGTTGACGTTGGGAGTGGGTAGTCTGGACCCCACAAGACAGAACACTGAACTTGTCTTTTTCTCAATGATTTTTACGACAGAGTATTAGGGCCACTTTATAAAGGAAATTTTATTTTTAAAATTACAAATTTGAATCTCGTAAATTTACGGGAAAAAAGTTGTAACTGCTAAATTATGAGAATAAAGTCGTATATTTATGACTTTAAATGTCATAGGCTAAATTCATGACTTTTAATCTCATAAATTTACGAGATTTAAAGTCATAAATCTGGGAGATTTAGTCGTAAATTTAACAGATTAAAAATTCTAAATTAATGAGAAAAAAAACAAGCCGTGCTCAAAGATAAAAAAGGGAAGGGAAAAAACTCGTAAATCTATGAGATTTAAAG
>NC_050513.1:5030824-5033381 GCF_002922805.2 Oryzias melastigma
AAAAATAGTAAATTAACAAGATTTAAAGTTCTAAATTTACGAGAAAGAACTTGTGAATTTACAATATTAAAACTCGCAAATCTACGAGTTTAAAGTCCTAAATTACAAGAAAAACGTCATAAATTTCCAAGATTTAAAGTCCTAAATTTATGAGAAAAAACTCGTAAATCTACAAGATTTAAAGTCCCAAATTTACAAGAAAAAACTCATGAATCTACAAGATTTAAAGTCCTAAATTTACGAGATTAAAAATCATAAATTAATGAGAAAAAAAACAAGGT
Source organism: Oryzias melastigma (assembly GCF_002922805.2). Taxonomy (NCBI): domain Eukaryota; kingdom Metazoa; phylum Chordata; class Actinopteri; order Beloniformes; family Adrianichthyidae; genus Oryzias; species Oryzias melastigma. Next base: position 5,031,106 of record NC_050513.1, read on the forward strand.
TGTTTTTTTTACCAGAGCTGTGCTCTCAGATAAAAATAGAGATGGCACAAAACTTGTAAATCTATGAGATTTAAAGTCCTAAATTTACGATAAAAAACTAGTAAATTTACGAGATTTAAAGTCTTACATTTACAAGATTTAAAGTCTTAATTTTACAAGAAAAAAACTCATAATATTTCTTTTATTTATTTATTTATTTTGCTGGCCCTAATACTCCGTCCTAGATTTTCACTGGTGTCCGTTTCAGACATGAAATCCTGTCCACCTTCATCCACATTCCTCATAGAATGGATAACACGTCAATGTAAGACTTGGGTCATCTGGACCCGCTATACTAAGTTACATTTTTCAATGTCAACCAAGCAAACCAGCAATTTGCAGTTGTGGACAGTAGGAGATTAAAAAAAATATTGTCTTAATTTCATCTCAACCTTTAGAAAATAAGATAAAATTAATCATAAATAACACAAGCGGATGGATCCATCCAAGCTTCCATCAACAGTTGAGCCTGATTGTTCTAAGTAAAGGGCACAGGAAACATTTATTTTGCCTAACTTAATAGTTAGCGCTATTAAAAGAACGCAGCGTACCTCTGGGTTGTTAGTGACCTTCTTTATTCATCTTCTATGTCTATTCCAAGCACTCTAATGCACCAGGTCACACTTTTCAAGTTCATTTTAGCTTCCTCCAGTGGCCTCCACAGTCACCATGTCTCATAGAGGTTCCCACAACAGATGTGAGGCTGACCAACGTGAGGACAATTCATGTCAAGAGTTAAGACAAGAGCACTGATTAGAATTAACAGCACAAATAACAGGGGTTTAAGTTAAAAGATCCTTAAATTAAATGACATTTCTACCCATTTATATGTCAAATCTTTACCACCACGACCCATAAAACTCTTGATTAAATTGGAGCCACACTGTAAACTGAAGTTGTTTGATGAAAACGTGCATATTTATGAAATTAGGAAATGCATTATCAAATAAAAACACTTGAAAGTAACACGTTTTTGACATTCCCTGCTTTTATCCTTGTACCGCCTAATTAAAAGAAGAAATTCTCTATATATTTTCCTTTCATGTAGCAGCTCAGCAGCATCCGTTAGATCATCTCTCGCCCGATAAAAGCCTTGATTGCATATAAAACAAGAATTCTGTTAGAATAATGCACCCTGCTTGGACTCCCTTTGACTTGAAAAAGCTCCCCTTGAGCCACGGAAGAATGGCTCTACTCCAACGCTGTAATTAGAGAGAAGAAAAATCATTTAAAACTTCACAAAAGTATATAAGTGAAGCTTTATGGAAATGTCAAGACCGTGGCAAACAACAGCTCCCATCCTCTTTCTATTACTGGGACACACATCCACAACCGGAGTGGGTGTTTGAAGACCAATGAATGACCCAGCAGCCTACGCAGTCGGTGGCAGCCTTTATCAAAAAGCAAACAGAGGAGGGAGGAGAAAAAAGGAGATGAAAAAGACCCGACCCGTCTATGGACTCACCATGATTCTTCTTGAAAACCAAAAGGCGGACGGATTACATTGGCAGTTCTTCATAAAAAGTCTAAATTTAAACAAGTTCTAAGAGGACCACATATGGAGATTTTCAGGAAAACAATGTTAGCAGTTTTTGTCAGAGAACCAACCAAAATAGTATTTATTATTTAATCCTCTTTAGGGTACATTATAGTTACTGGGGGAATAGTTCCCACATCTCATTTAATGTTGACTCTCCTATCCAGTGGGGCTGCCACAAACAATTATTTTAATAGTCGACTAATCTCCGATTATTTTTCAGATTAGTCGACTAATTGGATCATGCGCAAAGTGGATGTAAAGCACACATCTTAACCATCATTAGCTTTAAACTAACAAAAATTTTAATTATATATATATAGCATTACCTGCTATAGTGCTAGTGTGAATGCTGTAAGCAGAATTTGGCTTATGCTGAAATTGCTGAAGCTGAGCTGAAAGTAGGGGTGAGATTAAATGAATTCGCTTCTTCCCACTCCTTTTCAAGCAATCAATCAAACTCTACTGACTTTAGTTAATTATCACAAAAAATAAATGAAGAAAATATGACATAAGTGTGTATTTTTGTTTGTTTTCTATTTTCTAATCAATGCATTTCATTGTTCATCATTCTGTAATGAGTTTGAAATAATTGTGTTTTGTCCTGTATGTCTCAATCTATGCTTGAAATAAACCAATCAATCAATAAATCAATCAATGAAAACGCTGAAGCAAATAGCTGCTAACACTGAAGCTAATA
>NC_050513.1:5033394-5033790 GCF_002922805.2 Oryzias melastigma
GCTGAATGTGGCCACTGAATATTCTAGTGCTAATAGCTGAAGATACTGAAATAGATAACTAAAAACGCTAAAGCTAATAGCTGAAAACGCTGAAGCAAATAGCTAGATAAAATATTACTAAAAATTCCAAATTAGCCTAAAAAACTGAAAAATAAATATAATTTAGCCAAAAGGGCTAGCATAAGGCTAACATATTAGCTACATTTTAAATTAGCCTTAAAAACTGAAAGAAGCCTAAATTAGCCAACTAGCCTTTGGATATATTATTAGCTAAACCTCAAAATAGCCTAAAAAAACTGAAAAAAGCATAAATTAGTCAAAACAGTTAGCATATAGCTGAAATATTAGCTAAATTGGCCAAAAAGAAAAATAAACAGGAAAAATGTCAAATTTAGG
>NC_050513.1:5035301-5047980 GCF_002922805.2 Oryzias melastigma
TGTTTTGTCCTGTATTTTTCAATCTATGCTTGAAATAAACCAATCAATCAATAAATCAATCAATGAAAACGCTGAAGCAAATAGCTGCTAACACTGAAGCTAATAGCTAGAAATGCTGAAGCTAATAGCGGAAAATGCTGAAGCTAATTGCTGAAAACGCTGAAGCTAATAGCTGCTAACACTGAAGCTAATAGTTGCTAACACTGAAGCTAATAGCTGCTAACACTGAAGCCTATAGTTGCTAACACTGAAGCTAATAGCTGCTAACACTGAAGCCTATAGTTGCTAACACTGAAGCTAATAGCTGAAAATGCTGAAGCTAATAGCGGAAAACGCTGAAGCTAATAGCTGAAAACGCTGAAGCTAATAGCTGCTAACACTGATGCTAATAGCTGAAAACACTGAAGCTAATAGCTGAAAACGCTGAAACTGACAGCCAGCTAAAATATTAGTTAAATGCCAAATTAGCCTAAAAAAAAGCCTAAATTAGCCCAAACAGCTAGCCTGCAGCTGAAATATTAGATAAACTCCAAATGAGCTTAAAAAAATGAAAACATTCTAAATTAGCAAACTTTTCTCTCCATAGTATGGAGAGAAAATAGATTAATCCCGATTTTTGTGTCTGTAATTCTTGATTTGTGCCTAGCTTTGGATTTCATTCTAAATTTGTAACTCATACTGTACATTTTGTGTATAAGTGCAAACATTACAAAATAAAAAAATAAAAAATACAATCTACACACGCACAACTTAAAGTATAACAGCCAGAAACTAACTACGCACACAATTTTTTAAAGTAAACACAAATCTCTTGTTACGCACATATAAAACTAATTTCAAGTTATATGTGTGTAAATTGTATTTTTTTGAATTTTTTAATTTTTGTACATGTGAATACACACTTGAAAGCACATGCAGTTAAGCACAAAATGTACTGTATTAATTACAGATCAAGAATTAAGAACACACAAATAAAGTGAGACTATTATCTCTCCATAGCTCAGTACCAAACTGGCCTCACAGCCCAGACAATGCATTTTTTTTTTTTTAACCACCAGCGACTCAAGTTGATCCCCAAAGCTCTTTCCATTGAACATTTTTTGACATCCATGCATTTCATGCTCCTGATGTGGGGTCTAAAACCGATGGGATCTCTGTCTGTGGGGAGGGGGCTAAAAATGCATAGTCTGGGACCCTGGGAGAAAAAAAAAAAAAAAAAAAGTTGAAAGCAGTGCAAGAGGGGCTCCACCAGCGAGCACAAACCTAATGCCGATAAAATGCATTTTAATGTGCCGTGAGTCAGCATGCACTCTCCTCTGCACATATGACCAGCTGCTGTGCCGAGCATTATCTAAATAAAATCAGGAAGCTCTCACCAACAGCAGAATTTGAATCTCTCTCACTGTGTCTCGGCATTTGGCCATGGCTCGTCAGCACTTTAGCAAAAAGGCTTTTCACGCACAAACACAATAAAACCCCCAACAGACGTCTCAGGTGGGCAGGAGAGCTGTAATCCTCTTTCCATCTAAGCACCTTTTTACCAGGTAGAGGGGGAGCTGAGAGGCACAATTTGTCACCTTTTTTTCTTCCTTCAGCAACCTGCCTGACTTTTTCTAAATCCAGGGTGTGACGACGTGATTAATTGGCTATTGTGTCTTCTTCAACAATATGTGATGTCGAGGGGGGGAATATAAAAGAGAAATGGAGTTATTTTAATCCTTTCTGATATGTGTACCTTGGAAAAAGTTGGGTCGCTGGTGAGCGTGTGGCGGCGAGGCGGAGACAGCAACACACAACTCTGCAGCCGCCGAGAACACAGGCCTCATTTAGGTTAGCACAGGATTAGCTATGCCGAGCCGCACAAGCACAGGAATTAAAATGCAAATGAGGACAAGGATTGCACAAGATGAATGCAACAAGAGGGGGGATGAAATATTGTGGCACGCTTAAGGATAGATGCACACAGTGCGTCAGTCAGTTGTTCTCCGACTGTTTTTAATTGCTGCCATTGTGGAGATGTCACGTTCACTGTTTTATTAAGTAGATTTCAGACTTTCAAATGCATTCTTCAAAATAAAAGCCTTCTAATAGTGAAAGTGGTTGTCTTGAAGAAAGAGGTCAGATTTCAACTATTTAACTCGACAGGTATGTGGGGAGGTCAATGGAAGTTAATGTCATGGAACGATTTAAATCAACAGTCTGGAGACGATGACTTCTGTTACCAGAGATGGATTTGTAGTTTGACAAAGTCCACTTTTTTGGTACCACTTGTTCAGCTGATCATGACATAGTGTAGAACACATCACAAAACAGACAAGGTAGGTATTAGGGATGGGTGATATTTCGGTCGATATGTGCATAATTTAAGATTATCGTCCACTTTTATATGCCACCAATGCTTCTCCTTTACCTTGAAACACTACCTTGCATCAGATGCTAGATGCACAGAGGAGGGGTCTGAGCACGTTTTGACTGTTCAGGTGTTGCAACACATTCTCACTCCCATCTCACCATTTATGGACATATGGTTTGGACCCCATCCAAGTCACTTTCTGACGTATGGGGTAACACCAACTAATTGTTTTTCGACCACATCCGTCTGTGTTTTCATAAAGTGGCTGCTCAGGCCGCTATGTTAAAAAAATAGCGAACCATGTTAAAAAAGCCAGCTGTTAAAAAAATCGCTAGCTATGTTGAAAAATAGTAAGCTATGTTAAAAAAATTGTTAGCTATCTTAAAAAATAGCTACCCTAAAAAGATGGCTAGCTATGTTAAAAAAATAGCCAACTATGTTAAAAATGTAGCTAGCTATGTAACAAAAATAAGCAAGCGATGTTAAAAATAGCTATCTTAAAAAGATAGCTAGCTATGTTAAAAAAATAGCTATGTTAAAAAGATCGCTAGCTATGTTAAAAAAATAGCTATGTTAAAAAGATAGCTAGCTATGTAAAAAAAATAGCAATGTTAAAAAAATCGCTAGCTATGTTAAAAAGATCGCTAGCTATGTTAAAAATAGCTATGTGAGAATATAGCCAACTATGTTAAAAATGTAGCTAGCTGTGTAACAAAAATAAGCTAGCTATGTTAAAAATAGCTAGCTATGTTAAAAACATAGTTATCAATGTTATAAAATAGCTAGCCATGTTAAAAATAGCTAGCTATGTTAAAAATTTAGCTATGTTAAAAAGATAGCTAGCTATGTTAAAAAAAGCTAGCTATGTTAAAAAGATCGCTAGCTATGTTAAAAAATAGCTATGTTAAAAATATTGCCAACTGTTTTAAAAATATAGCTAGCTGTGTAACAAAAATAAGCTAGCTATATTAAAAATAGCTACGTTAAAAAGATAACTAGCTATGTTATAAATAGCTAGCTATGTTAAAAAATAGCTATGTTAAAAAAAATAGTTAGCTATGTTAAAAAATAGTAATGTTAAAAAAATAGCTAGCTATGTTAAAAAAAATAGCAAACTGTGTTAAAAAAGCCAGCTGTTAAAAAAAATCGCTAGCTATGTTAAAAAATAGCTACCTTAAAAAGATAGCTAGCTATGTTAAAAAAATAGCCAAGTATGTTACAAATGTAGCTAGCTATGTAACAAAAATAAGCAAGCGATGTTAAAAATAAGCTAGCTATGTTAAAAAAATAGCTATGTTAAAAAGATCGCTAGCTAGGTTAAAAAGACAGTAAGCTATGTTAAAAAAAGCTAGCTATGTTAAAAAAGCCAACTATGTTAAAAAGATCGCTAGCTATGTTAAAAAAAGATAGCTATGTTAAAAAATAGCTGTGTTAGAATATAGCCAACCATGTTAAAAATGTAGCTAGCTGTGTAAAAAAAATAAGCTAGCTATGTTAAAAAAATAGCTATGTTAAAAAGATAGTTAACAACGTTATAAAATAAGCTAGCTATATTAAAATAGCTAGCAATGTTAAAAAGATAGCAAGCTATGTTAAAAAATAGCTATGTTAAAAAGATAGCTAGCAACGTTATAAAATAGGCTAGCTATATTAAAAATAGCTAGCAATGTTAAAAAATAGCTATGTTAAAAAGATAGTTAGCTATGTTAAAAACAAAAACAATAACAAAATCCAGCCTTGGACGCAGTCATAATATGTGCGGGGAATGCAGCAACATTCATCTTGGCTGCACGTATTGAATGTGGCCAACATGAATTTTGAATATTGAAGCTAAGTTTTAACTTATATTTTGATAGTTTCTATTTTGGATGCATGTTTGAACTGTTTTTGGCAATTATATTTCTAAAAAAAGAAACCACCAACGACCACACAAATTGCCCTCAGGTTTCTTCTGAAATTAACATAACTCACTTGTGAGCTGCGTCTAGAATTAAATTTTATTCTGTTGCTATTTTTTTTAACTACACTTGGCATAGCTTTTAAAATTAAAATGTCTTAAAAATATGTTGATGATACATGAACTTTAGATAAGTTTAAGTGACCTCTGAAGGGCGAAGGCGGGGTACACCCCGGACAGGTCGCCAGTCTGTCTCAGGGCCTCAATCACACACACATTCACTCTCACATTCACACCTAGGGGCAATTTAGAGTCACCAATTAACCTATGAAGCATGTTTTTGGACGGTGGGAGGAAGCCGGAGTCCCCGGTGAAAACCCACGCATGCACGGGGAGAACATGCAAACTCCACACAGAAAGGTCCCAGCCCTCTTGCCTCACAGCAAGAAGGCCCCGGTTGAAATCCTGGCTGGGGGTCTGAATTTTATCCGTTTTTTTATCCATTTTTTTAGGCTATTTTGGAATTTACCCAATGTTTCAGCTACATGCTAGCTATTTTGGCATTTTTTTTAAGACTAATTTGGCATTTAGCTAATATTTCAGCTAGATATCAACTTAAGCGTTTTCAGCTATCAATTTCAGCATCTTTAGCAGCCAAATTCAGCTTACAGCATTAACACTAGCATTATCACAGGTAATGCTATATATCTAGCTTGTAGTTAGCTTAAAGCTAATGATGGTTAAGATGTGTGCTTTACATCCAGTTTGTGCATGACCCGATCAGAAAAAACAATCGTGATTAGTCGACAATTAAAATAATCGTTTGTGGCTTCACTAGTTCAAAATGAAACGATATCGACAATGAATCAAAACGACAAATTTTGATATAAATTGGATCATTTTTAAAATGAATCATTACATCCCTTGTATTAAAACTTTAATAATGGAGCTGTCACAAGTGGACAGGAAGTATCCCGCGCTCTTTGAACTACCACAACTCTTTAACCATTTAAGCAGTTAACTTTAATTTAACAATCCCTTGGAATTACGGTAATTGTGTAAATGATCGACGATTCAAAGAACATTGCAGGTAAAGCTTAATGTTGAAGGATTTACTCAAAAAAAGCTACATAAAATACCTAATAATAGCCAAGTAGATAGGATAATTACAGCCTACAATTTATTCAATTACGTTAAATTTGTTTGGGTTGTATTTCAATGAGTGAAGAGGTGGATGGATTGGATTGAAATAAATAAATGACTAAAGAAAAATTTTGTGATCTTAACTACAAACTATTACCCTGTTTTTATCCAAATCAATTAAAAATAACAATATAAATATCTCCTTTTAACAGACTGTTCTATCAATTAGAATTGAGAGCTTGAATTGGTGGATTTTTACTGCCACCATGCTGGGGTGCACAACAAAAATGACTTTATAATCTTTTCTAGCACATTTTAATGTAGCACTTCATGAAACTATTTTTTTGGAAAGTGTAGCATCTGTCTTGCTTGTATGAAATGTCAGGATATAACTCTGCGGCCTCTATTTTCTTCCTGACATTTCTTTTAAACTGTCCTTCCCGTCTCCTCGGACGTAGCGTAATGCTAAATCAAGAGAATAGCTTCTTTTCCACCTAATATATTACATTTTAGAAAATGAATCAAAGGCGAAAAAAGCAGTAGGATAAAAGCATTAAAACTTGTGAAGTGAAGGAGAAAAACCCCATTAGAATGGTCAAACTATTTTTTTTTTTTTTTCTAGATTCGTACTCGATTAGACATTTATTGAATTAGGGCTCTCTGTCATAGCCTTGACATTGAGAAGGGTATGCAGGACTGAGGCAATTATAAGTTTTCTCTGCTCGCATCTGCCCCCCAGCTACAAATACACCATCAAATTAATCACTTTAAAATGGCCAAAAGTAAAGGTTAGCTATAATCCTGCACATTATTGTCTGTGGCGAATGCAGAGAAACACACAGAAACTGGCTTCCCTCCTCCTCGTCACCTCTGGCGTCCTCTGACTCGTCGTAGTAAAAGTAAATGAGTAAACCCACAAGTGATATTTTAAAAATGAGACACCACGCACAGACAGGAAGGGACAATCGTCTGAATATCTGAACGGATTTGAATAAAACAACAAACAGCCGCTGGACAGGAATAAGAAGATAAGTGAGAGCAGCAGGTAAAACGCATGATTCAAACGGTGTATTTCTGTGGTGGTAGTAATAGAATTTAGAAAAACTAGTGTTTGGGATTTGATCTAGTGGGTAAAGTACAAAGCTGTGCCAAATATTCCACACCGTCTAATTTTACTGACCGTGTTCACTGTAACCTTGTTTGAGACATGCTAGCTACAACCGTTAGCTGCATTAGCGTGTTAGCTCATGTTAGCTCATCTATTGGAACACCTATAAAAAAATTAAAAAAAAGCTGCCGATACGGCTAAAAGACTGACTATGCTAAGTCCTAACCTAGCTAGCAACAAGTTTAAAAAAAAAAAAAAGCTATGTGACACAGCTACATGCTAGCTACGTTAGCTTATTCACAATAACACCCAACACTTTAAAAGAGCACCATGTACCTCTCAAAATCACTTCAACATCAGTAAACAGCCATAATTAGTCCATAAATAAAGTGCTACGGATAATAAGCTATAATGTAATTTTTTATCTTATTTTGGACACTATGGTACCAGGAAAATGCTAAAATGCTAAACAAACCTGTGCAATTGCATTCATTCCACTCTCTTTTAATCTGCTTCTTACTTTAAGACCAAAGTTTTTTTTCAAGCATGTAAATACCAAAAAGCTAAAAATACAATGAAGAAATGTGGGAAACCATGATTCAATTTTGCTACTTTTTAAGATTTATATTTTTTTTCATTTGTGTTCTTTACAAAATGTTTCATTAAATATAGCAAATCCAGTTAGTTTGATATTTCGAACAAATTATACGTTTTGTAGAACAAGTGTCAAATTTGGCATAGACGTACCTCAGGATCTTATCTTAACCTTTGGTTTTTAACTCTTTTTGCATCAGTCTCAACGATAATGGCTGTTAACACACAAAATGCAGACTGTTAACTCAAGGGTACGTACAGAATACTATTGTATATTATAAATATGTATAACTGTTTGTGCTATCAGAAACAATTAAATTAATAGTTGACTAATCACTGATTATTTTTTCCAGATTTCCGGGTCATGCACTATACATATATATATATATATATAGGATTACCTGCGGTAATGCTAGTGACGATATCTGAAGATGCTGAAATTGATAGCTGATAGCAAGTTAAAATATTAGTTAAATGCCAAATTAGTCTAAAAAACAAAGAACAGCCTAAATAGCCAAAACAGCTAATATACAGCTGAAATATTAAACTCCGAATTAGCCTAAACAACTGAAAATAAAATCCTAAATTTGGCAAAATAACTAGCATATAGGTGAAATATTGGATAAACTCAAGAAAAGCTTAAAAAAAACCTTTATAAATGCCATAACACTCCAAAAAGCTAGTATGACGCCATTATAACTTGAAAATGTACAGCACGACTAATGGACTATTAAATTAGTGGTCAATTAGTCGACTAATCGTGGCTCTTGATCTTGGCTTTTCTCTCGGCTGACATGCTTTTCTGAAGGAGAGGATCTAAGGTTCATCCATGCCAAATTGGGTGCTTGTACAAAATACACGAATATTGTATCAACTGATTCCACTAGTTGGGATTTTTGGAAGTTAGCGTTGAGGCAGGGCTTTTTGGAAATGGAATACATATTTTTACAATTCCTAGATAGTAATTTTAGAAATGAAATGAAAGAATGTGGATGTGAAACCACAAGTCTTAATTGCCATTCTTATGACTATACTACGAAGGTATACTACAAAAGTAACAGACTAAACCAAGGGTAGGCAACTCTAGGGCCGAATTCGAATCTTCCCCTACCCCTACGGCTTTTCCCTACCCCTCCAATTGAAGGGGAATTTGGAAGTAAAGGGGCGTCCAAAATAGTATTTTTTTCTTTTAAGGGCTAACCTTAGTGGGGGAGGGAGGCAGAGACCTCCCTCATGAAGGTGCCACGGAGAAGAAACTAATTTCTTCACGTAATTCCGCTCTGACGCACAAAAGTTTACATTTACATGTAAAGTAAATAAAGTAATGACTTTTTAAAAAAATTGTCAGGTATTTCCAAGTCCAAGCAGCTCCGCACTAATGTAGTTGACTGGCGACTATTGATGATGTCATCGAGTGGGAGTGACCTCCAAATTTGAAGACACAGTTTTTCCATAACTCTCCGTTTGGAGGGCTAAATGTAGGGGTAGGGAGAAGTCGTAGGGGTAGGGGAAGAATTCATATTCCAAGATGTCAAGGCCAATGTGTCTGTTTTTTCAGATATCATTGCCCTTTTCACAGCTGATTACCTGGATCAGGTGTTAAGCCAATCAGAAATGTAAGGATATGTTGGAAAACAAGCAGGAATGTATCCCTCTATGTCCATACAGAGTTCCTAAACCTCAAAATCTTAAAGAACAAGAGTTTACTTTGTCAAGTTGTCCTAGCTAAAGTTTCTTGTCAAAAAGGGTCATTGAGTGGAGCCAGTTGAGGTGACTCGGGCATCTGGTCTGGACGCCTCCCTGGGAGGGTATTCCAAATGTGCCCCAATGGACAGAGAAACTGGAGAATACCAGGAACATACTAGAGAGACTATGTCTATAGACCGTCCTGGGAACACCTCAGGGTCCCCCCAGAAGAGTTGAAGAAGTGGCTTGGGTATCTTTTTAAGACTGCTGACCCGGTCCCAGAAGACTGAAAGAAATAGATGGGTCTTTGAGTGTTGCAGCGATCCGGAACTTCCTGCACTAATTCTACTGGTATTTAAATGCTGCATACATATAAATTTAAACACATGTCACTAACTTTCAATTTGTAAAGGGGCAATTCATGACTCAAATCTTGTTATTGCGCTACGCAGAGGAAAAAAAAAAAAATCCAATCCAGTGAGATTATTGTCCAATTTATTCCAGTTCTGGGTAAATTGTTGTGAAAATAACCAAGGTAAGGTGTATTGCATGGAGAAGAGGAGATGAAGTTGGAGCCATATACCTCGACTAGATTAATTTTGCTAGGGTCTGGTTGTGGAAAATAGAAGGAAAAAATGGTGAGACGTGTGTTTCTATGAATTCAGAAATGGTTGATTCCTTCTGACAGGCAGATGTGAAAGCTTCCGGCAGCATTCTTCCAGATGACACCAGCTCCCTCCCCTGCATAAGAGCATGAAGCATTGACATTACAGGCGAATAACCGAAAACAGGCGGAAAATGGAAATGTTGTGAGTGGGTTTAAGAGACGGAGTGAGCTGTTAGCCTCACACTTTAAACGTTTCCGCTGAAATAAATGGCGGTAATACACTTGTGGTTTCAGACTCCCTAAAACCATCTGCAGATACTGCAGTTTTTAGCTTTAGGTTGTAAACATTTATACTGATGAATATCATTTTAACTACCTTTAAGATACTGGGGATTTATCTGGTGGGGGCAAAAGGCAAAATATTGGTCAAATGTATGATAAGATAATTGCAAAAGTGTCATAAATAAAGAAAAAAGACCCATTTATTAAATGTACCTGGAATAGGTGATCTGACAACTTGAACTTTCATTAAACACTCTTTCAGACTATCTGTAGTTTTATTTTTATTTTTTTCAAGCTAAATATACATTTTTATCCAAAAAAACCCTCAAAATGAAGACATTTTATAGTAATCTTTAGGACTTTTTTGCTGGTCCAGCAGTAGTCTTCCACCAACTACAGAAGTATCTATGGAAAGCCAGAAATCAAATTCAAATAGGCGCAAGATGACATTGGGCCATTAATAACAATAAAATAAAATGATCTGGAGGGCCGGATAGAATTACCCAGAGGGCCGGATCCGGCCCCAAGGCCTTGACTTTGACACATGTGCTCTAGAACCTGATTGCAACATGCTACACATTTTGGTAGAAGTATTGTGTACTCACAATATCTGTGATTCCAAACCTTGTCAGTAACACATAATAAAACATTGTCTGACCTGCTAAAGGTGTTCTGTTCAAAGCATTAGCAGCGCTAGTGTATTCACTGTAACTCTCAACTTTGCAATATGTAAAAAAAAAGACAGATACTCCTAAAAGAAAATGTTACTATGACTACACTAACTAGCGCAGGGCAATATGACAATACATTTCGTGTGGGCAATAGAAAAGTATATATCGTGCCATTTCTATTGCTTTTATTTGTAGATTTTACTGCTGAACTTTTGTTCAAATTTTTTTTTCTACTAAAACTTTTAACCTTTGTGTTTCTTATTTGTGATGATTGATTATGTTACTTAAAAAGATAAAGTCAGAGGAAAGTAAATTTCTGAGAATTTTTCTGAGAATAACTGAAAATATACTCTATTGTGGTATATCATGACATACACAACTTTTTCGTCGTGCACTAACGCAAGCTTCCACCATGACCCCACTTTTAATTCGGAAGGGTTAAATACACACAACTCTTAGAAAGTATTCAATGTATTTGAGAAACTCGAGGTTATGAAACCTAAATTCTTCAAGTTCTTGACTCAGAGGAGCGAGTATCAAAACTTGACTGGCACTTCCACGACTAAAATTCATCATTATGTAATACTTTGAGATCATTTCAGTGGATGGCTGTAGCGGCTCCACCACAACCGTTTCGTTGTATTTTTCTATGGACCTACAACAGATGAGGCCCTCACGAGGTACGGGTCGGAACTGTTTAATGGGTCCATTTAACAATGGAAACACTCAAAATACCGGGTTGAACCAGACCGTACTGGACTGCTCAGTGGAAATGAGGCTTTAAAGTCATCTATTGAAGAAAGCATATATCATATGCTCTTCAAACTACCATAACTCTACGGCTGTTTACGTAATTTCAACGGGTTCTGAAGCACAGACAAGCACCTTCGCACACTAAATCAGAATCCGTTGGTTTATGTTGATAGTCTAAACCCTTTTCTTAGCCTCTGAATTCATTGTAATTACATTGTCGAAGAGTTACGGTGATTTAAAGAGCGTCCACACTGGTGTAAAAAAGGTAAAACTAGTACTTTATTTGCTTAAATGTACCTGGCAAAAGGTCTTTTGGTATAAATAATAAAAGATGCAAACTTAATTTATAAACGAGCCGCTTCTACACATATTTCTGAATGGAAGGAAATATAAAGCACTAAGTTCCGCCTCTATAGTCAGGACACAACACAGGGTTTCATTAGTATTCGGTGCTGCATTGAGATCTTCTGTAGGCAGCTACAATTTACGACGGTGTATCTGTTGGCTAATCCATACGCCTTCCTTACAGCGGCAGCGTGTCGGAAAGACCGACAGACTTTTCTGGAGAAGGCTTGCTTGTCAAATTGTAGACATACAATCAGGCATTTGAGCAGACTCTTTCCTCAGCACGGGGTCACATACCCAATCAGGTGCACACGGACCCACACACACACACGGCGGTGAGCTAGTTGGATACGCCGCTCAGCGTCTGATGACAGTATCAGGCCCTGGTGTGATTGAGGTGACGAGTGGTAGCGGCAGGATGGGGGTTGTCATCAGCCGTGAGTGACAGGAAGCTGTTGTTGGGAAGGTGGGGGAGTGACAGCTGAGTTCAGGGCATGCAGTCTACCCTTCTGTCATCTTCTCCCCCTCATTCTCTGTATCCTCTCTTATACCTGCCGGGCTGTTTCAACCCGTCTGTCCCATTTGTCCGTCTCTCTTTTAAGCTTCAAAATATATATTTTTTTTCCTTCTCCCCCACAGATGATGGCGGGATGAATTTCTGCCCTTTCTTCTCAATGTCTGACAATGCATCAAGAAAAACAAAGGGTTTTAAAGAACATGCACCCAATTTACTTGGCGTGGGGGGGCGCATACGTGCGCCAGCGTAAGTCACTCTGACAGGTACTGCAAATGAGGCAATATTGCAGGTATTTACTGACATGGCGGGCTCCGTGCCCTCTGCTCACTAAGAGAAGTTGCCCTCATAAATCAAGAGCTGTATCGGAGATGGAGGATCTACCACATGCAGGTGCTTCAGATTCTTATATTTTAATGCCAATAGAAACATTTTACTGTACGCTTCTAAAAAAACATAAAAAAAATGTTTTGAGCAGTTATGTCTGAATTGGATTAATTGGATAATCTGAAAATTATTTTTTTTTTGTATATTACCTTGACTAAATATTAGTAGTAAATTGATTAAATTAAAGATATAGACAAAAAAATGACTTAAATACTTTTCTTTAGTCTAGGTTTTTTTTAACTTTTGTTTGAATCACAATATAGGAAACACTAATTCTAGCCTCTTCAAACCACCTTTAAGACACTTTAAAGGGCCTATACCAGATATCTACAACCTGCC